>NC_060139.1:519828545-520131575 GCF_021461385.2 Schistocerca piceifrons | reverse complement strand
GTTTAAATGTGCGAAAAAGCACGTCGACGAGCACGTAATGCGTCTCTACATGCTGCGGTCCACCAGGGGACCGGTACGCGACGTGGAGAAGAAGGAGGGTGAGGGATGGAATATTCAGCAGCAGCGAGAATGACTTCCGTGAGGTGTGCGACCTGACGATCGCAGCTTGTAAAGGTTTGATCCTGAAAGGTCGCCCTGGAAGAGAAGAGCCCCCAGTCTGCCTTGGAGATGGTCCAGTTAGAGAAGCACGGAGAGGGGGTATGCTGCAGGAGATGGATAACACACGGGAAGTGGTCGCTCGAATATGTATCAGAAAGTGCATACCACTCAAACCGGCGTGCAAGTTGGGGAGTACATATAGAGAGGTCTAAATGGGAATAGGTGTGAGATGTGTCCGAAAGAAAAGTAGGGGCGCCAGTATTGAGGCAGACAAGATCGAGCTGGTTGAAAAGGTCTGCTAACAAGGAGCCCCTCGGGCAAGATGCTGGAGAGCCCCAAAGGGGATGGTGGGCATTGAAGTCTCCAGTTAACAAAAATGGTGCAGGTAGCTGAGCAATAAGTTGCATCACGTCTGCCCTGGTAACGGCAGATGACGATGGAGTGTAAACGGTACAAAAGGAAAACGTAAAAGTGGGGAGAGTAATGCGGATGGCAACTGCCTGCAGGCCGGTGTGCAACGTGATGGGATCGTAGTAAATATCATCCCGGACCAGCAACATAACCCCTCCATGAGCTGGGATACCTACCACAGGGGGTAGGTCAAAACGCACAGAGGTGTAGTGTGCCAAGGCGATTTGATCGCATGGGCGTAGCTTCGTTTCCTGGAGGGCTACGACGAGCGGACGGTGCAAGCGGAGCAGCAACTTCAAGTCCTCTCGGTTGGAGCGAATGCTGCGAATATTCCAGTGAATAAGTGCCATCGTAAGAAAAGGAAGATGAGAGAAGTGGTCACCTCGAAGGCCGCTTAGGGCCTGGCTTCGAGCGAGCACTGCCGCCGCTATCAGTAGGCGGACAGTCATCGTCCATTGGGTCTATAGGGTCATCGGCCATCTCGGGAGAATGGCCGGGAGGGGGAGCTTCCTCCGCCAGTGAACGGCCAGATGTACGGCTACCAGCGGTGCGGCCAGACGAAACGGATGACGGCCTGGGGCGGCAACCGCTGGGTGGCGCAGGAGAAGAAATGCGCCGTGGCGGAGAAGGAGAACTGTGCTTCCTATGCGCCTTTTTGGAAGGACGTGTAGTGGAAGTACCGGTCGAAGGCTGGGAGGTCGAGGTACGGAGGAAGTCTGCACGGGATGGTTCCTTCTTGAAGGCCCGTGCATCTGACTTCGATGTCTTCGTCTTAGCAGAAGCTGAGGAAGGTGCTCGTGTCTGTGGGGTGATGAGAGGAAGAGGAGATGTCGACCGCGCGATCTTAGCACTGGCCGAACGGACGACCGTGGTGCTGAAGGTCAGATCGCATGTCTGGGTTGCTACCTCCCGGGTAGTCCGAGGAGAGGCGAGGACAGTACTGTATTTCCCCGCTGGGAGCAGCGTGGGCTTCCTACTAGCCAATAGCTGGCGAGCAGCCGAGGTGGACACTTTCTCTTTGACCCGAATTTCTTGGATACAGCGTTCTTCCTTATAGACAGGACAGTCGCGGGAGGATGCGGCATGGTCACCCTGACAGTTCACACAACGAGGAGACGGAGGTGGACAGTCACCCTCATGGGCATCCCTGCCACAAGTGACACATTTAGCCGCATTGGAACAAGACTGTCGAGTGTGATTGAAACGCTGACACTGGTAGCAGCGCGTAGGTGTCGGGACATAGGGGCGAACAGAAATAACCTCGTATCCCGCCTTGATGCGCGATGGCAGCTTAACACTATCGAAGGTCAAGAAAATTGTCCGGGTCGGTACAAGGTCATTGTTGACCTTTTTAATGACCCTATGGACAGCCGTCACGCCCTGCTCAGCGAGGAATGATTGAAGCTCCTCGTCAGTCAATCCGTCGAGGGAGCTAGTATAGACTACACCACGAGACGAATTCAAAGTTCGGTGGGCCTCCACCCGGACAGGGAACGTGTACAGGAGGGTGGCCCGAAGCAGTTTTTGTGCCTGAAAGGCACTCTCAGTTTCTAGTAATAAGGTGCCGTTACGCAACCTGGTACAAGATTTGACAGATCCGGCTATGGCATCTACGCCCTTCTGAATAACGAAAGGGTTGACAGAGGAAAAATCCTTTCCGTCCTCAGATCGAGAAACTACGAGGAACTGTGGGGCAGGCGGTAGTACTTTTGTCACTGTTGGCTGGTCACGTTTCCGTTTTTGGGTCGAACTCGAAAGAGATGGAGTAGAATCCATTGCGGAGGAATCCCCCATGATTGCCAGCGTCTCCGATGGCGCGCTCCTTCCTTGTGGGGACCCTCTCAGAGGGCACTCCCGCCTTAGGTGAATGTTTACACCTCAGGTCACACCTCCCGAGAAACAGACGGAGGGACCAATCGGCATGGTCAGAAGGTATCAGCTCAGGCAATCACCCCTCCCCGGGCCTGGCCTTTACCAGGGGGTACGCGCCTGCCTTACATGTCTACCCAGGGCGGGGACTTACGCGTTACCCCGTCACCGGCTACGCGTGCGAACGCGTGGGTCGGCCTTCAGGCACGCACAGGGAGGAAGGAAGAAGAGGAAAAAGAAGAGAGAGAGGGAGAAAGAGGACAGACTGTCTCAAACGCCGAGGCGGAGACCAGAGAAGGCAAGGAGAAGAAAGCAATGAGAAAGCAAGGAGAAGAAGGCAGTGAGAAGGCAAGGAGAAGAAGGCAATGAGAAGGCAAGGAGAAAAAGGCAATGAGAAGGCAAGGAGAAAAAGGCAATGAGAAGGCAAGGAGAAAAAGGCAATGAGAAGGCAAGGAGAAGTCAAGGGAAAGAGTAAGGAAGACAGTGAGGTGGAGAAGAGCAAAGAAAGGAACCAACAAAAGGAAGGAAGAAACGAGAAGTGAAAAACCAAAAAGACCACGATGATAGGTCGTGGAACCGTCCGTCTCCGGACGCAGGCGCTAACTACTCCCGTGAGGGGGATGGACTCCTTTTAGTCGCCTCTTACGACAGGCAGGAATACCGCGGGCCTATTCTAATCCCCGGACCCGCAGGGGGGAGATCCATGGTGTGCCCAGTGTTGTTCGTCTTTCCAAAATAAAGTGGTGCGTAGAGGAAGGTTCTTTGCCCATCCTGTCCTGACATCATGCACGCACCATGACACCTACGGCTGATAAGGGTAAGGATCTTCACTTTAGCGTGACGGATCTCTGCCTGGCGATATGGAGTTGGTGATAGCGCCGTGAATTCTCGGGGACGAGCGTACTAGAAGTCCGTCGTTTGTCGGTGGCAAAGCGACCTTTCACTACGTAACCAAAGAGCGCTCATCGTAAAGCTGATTTCAGGCATTCGAGTCACCTTCAAAACAGTGACGAATAAATCGTAAATCGACATACACATGAGCCTCTCGAACTCGCTGTTAGATGGCTACATTCCTGATCTCGTAGGAGTGCCACGTTCAGTTTCCATTGTCCTCAAATCCTCCACGCAGTCTGCCTTCGAAAGTTGACCATCCAGATGTTGACACTACAGTCCGAGAAAGCAGTGAGCCAGAGCTCCGCTGCTACAATCGCCGTCGCAGTGTCAGAGGAGACACGGAGGCGATATAGTCTGCTGGCAGGGTGGCTGGTCACGTAAGCACAGCCGCGGCGATCACCAAGCATCGCCTCCCACGTGTCGGAAAGACGCAGGTGTTGCATGAAGTGCTACAGTTCGGAGCATAAATAATAGTTTAGTTGTTACTGCTTCTGAGATACAGCAGTGAAGTCTCCGCTAGTAATAATGCGGCCGTAGCGGCCCAAGAAAAGAGGTGTAATTTCTTCCGCAAAAAACCGTGTCTTTTATCTGTCCCGTAACGGGTATAGACATTTAGAACATGAGTCCCTTGTGTATCAACGCCAGTTCCCATGCTGACGCCAAGTACATCACATTGGCTACGTCTATTCCATCTCACCAAAGGTCAGCGGTTCCACAGCGTCCAGTTGCAGCATGGGCAACATAAGCAGTAAACCCATAAAAGTCTTACAAAATCTCCAGTCGAATTTTCTACACTAATGAAACATAAGTGTCTGCTGCCATGAGAAATTCTGACAATAACAAGTTTAAGCTGTAGGGAAAGGAGAATAATATGCAACATATCCAAGAACCAAGAGGGAACAATAAAACTGGAACACCAAGAACCAAGTAGTGAGAAGCAGCAGAAATGAGAACGGTGAGAAACTTAACATTAGAATTAGGGATTACGAAGGAGACGAAGGATTTCTGGTACCTAGGAAGGACGGACGGAACAAGGACATTAAAGGCATGATAGCACTGGCGAAAAACGCATTTATGGCCAAGAGACGCGTCCCAGTATCATACATTGGTCTTAAGGCAAAAAATTATGGGAGTTCACGTTTGGAGTGTATGGTAATGGAACATGGACTGTGGGAAAATCGGAACAGCAGAGATCGAAGCATTTGATATGTGCTGCTACAGAAGAAAGTTGAAAATTAGGTTGACGGATAAGGTAAAGTATATGGAGATTCTCCACAGAATCATCGCGGAAAGGAATGTACGGAAAACAGTATCAAGAACAGGGGACAGGATGATAACAAATCTGTTAAGACATCAAGGAATAACTTCAGTGGTACTAGACGGAGCTGAAGACAGTAAAAGCTGAACAGGAAGACAGTGATTGGAATACATCCAACAAATAATGGAGGACTAGAGTATAACTGCTACTCTGAGATGAAAACGTGGGCACAGAATAGAAATTCGTGGCTGGCCGCATCGAAACAATCAGAAGACTGATGACTACAAAAAAAAAAAAATAAAATAAAATAAAAAAAAGAATGTGTGATCATGTTGAGATTGATGGAGGGAGCCCAGTGGGATTGTGGGACTGCATCTGATTCGCAGGCAGTGGGACGTTGATAACAACAGGGTGAGGAGGTGTAATCGCAGTATCAGCAGAAAACACCGAGCTTCTGCTTCACGATACAAAACGTTGTATCTTTCCCATGCCGCCGAGGCAAAAGTCGCCTGTGCGGTAAATTTGTTTCAACGGTTCAGTTGCAAACTGTCACAATTGGTTCCTAGCTTCGATCACGTAATGATAATCTTCAGATTTGGTAAACTACGAGTTGGTAAAAGTAATAAAATGTTAAAATTATCACTAAGTTATGGACGTCAGTGAATATTTGTGACAATTTGCATGTGAGACTGTTAAATGACATCATAAATCTCAATTAACGGCATATCTTTTGACAGTAAGTCATTTGGTAACAGATAGAAACTTAAGACTACCTTTCGCATCTGCCGGTGCCAGAGTACTTTTTTTTTAAATTTTTATTACAACCATAATAATTATACAATGCTAACCCACTTCCTTATCTGATTAGTGGGTCATAATAATTATACAACTGATATAATTATGTTCCAGCTAATTACAATTTTCAAGCGAGCTGGAATTACGAGCAATGGGCATTTAATATCAAATACCTACGACTTACATCTATTTCTTATAACTTCCTCCTATCGCCTGCAGCGTCACATGTGTGCCAGTAAGATATAAACCTACTCTAATAGCCTTGTTCATCGAGCTAAACCCGAAGAGAATGCCCTTGGCACTGGGCAGGCCAATATGTTTAATCGCTGCAGTTCCATAACTTAGCCGACCGCGATGGCCGTGCGGTTCTAGGCGCTTCAGTCCGGAACCGCGTGACTGCTACGGTCGCAGGTTCGAATCCTGCCTCGGGCATAGATGTGTGTGATGTGCTTAGGTTAGTTCGGTTTAAGTAGTTCTAAGTTCTAGGGGACTGATGACATAAGATGTTAAGTCCCATAGTGCTCAGAGCCATTTGAACCATTTTTCTATAACTTAATTTTCCTAAACTAAGTGCTACAAACTAACTTATCCTACGTCATATCCGGTGCATGTCCTTATCGGTGGCATTGACCCCCAGTCCCCCTAGTCCTGCACGTAGCGGATTTCAACTATGATGGAAAGTCGGCCAGTCCACGCGCAGGCGGTATGGGAATAGGGCTCTGGACGCAATCGGTGTTGGTTGTCTCAGTTGTTATTTAATTCATGTCCCTCAGGTATTCTGTTAAAACTTTTCGTGATATCTCGTCAGCCAATGTGTTTAGCAGATGGAAAATGTCTTCACGTCTAAGCAATTGGCATGTGTCATGGTTCGGAAGTCTGTCTCGAAGTGTAGTTCAGAAATGGTTCAAATGGCTCTGAGCATTAAGGGACTTAACATCTCAGTTCATCAGTCCGCTAGAACTTAGAACTACTTAAACCTAAGTAACCTAAGGACATCAAACACATCAATGCCCGAGGCAGGATTCGAACCTGCGACCGTAGCAGTAGCGCGTTTCCAGACTGAGGCACCTAGAACCGCTCGGCCACCAGGGGCCGGCTGTCTCGAAGTGTAGTCGCAACATCATTGAAGAGGGGGCACTCGTAAACCACATGGTCGGGAGTAACCTCTGACACGCCACAGTCACACCTGGGCGTAGCCCTCTTCCCAAACCGACATATGTATGTCGGATAGGGTCCATGGCCAGTGAGAAAGTGGATCAGTCCTCGTGTTGGCTCAAAGTAATTCGTGTCCAAGCGCTCCCTCACATCTGGTATGAATTGGAAAGTTCTACGTCCAGTTTCTTCTACCTCCCAAGACCACTGCAAAAGTTTCTTCCTTCTTCTCCTTATTCCCCTTTTGTCCTCCACCCTCACGCCCATGTTGTTGTTGTTGTTGTTGTTGTGGTCTTCAGTCCTAAGGCTGGTTTGATGCAGCTCTCCATGCTACTCTATCCTGTGCAAGCTCCTTCATCTCCCAGTACCTACTGCAACCTACATCCTTCTGAATCTGCTTAGTGTATTAATCTCTTGGTCTCCCTCTACGATTTTTCGCCTCCAATGCTAAATTTGTGACCCCCTAATGTCTCAGGACATGTCCTACCAACCGATCCCTTCTTCTAGTGAGGTTGTGCCACAAACTTCGCTTCTCCCCAATCTTATTCAATACCTCCTCGTTAGTTACGTGATCTACCCACCTAATTTTCAACATTCTTCTTTAGCACCACATTTCGAAAGCTTCTATTCTCTTCTTGTCCAAACTATTTATCGTCCATGTTTCACTTCCATACATGGCTACACTCCATACAAATACTTTCAGAAACGACTTCCTGACACTTAAATCTATACTCGATGTTAGTAAATTTCTCTTCAGCAGAAACGCTTTCCTTGCCATTGCCGGTCTACATTTTATATCCTCTCTACTTCGACCATCATCAGTTATTTTGCTCCCCAAATAGCATAACTCCTTTAGTACTTTAAGTGTCTCATTTTCTAATCTGATTCACTCAGCATCTTAATTCGACTACATTCCGTTATCCTTGTTTTGCTTTTGTTGATGTTCATCTTATATCCTCCTTTCAAGACACTGTCCATTCCGTTGAGCTGCTCTTCCAAGTCCTTTGCTGTCTCTGACAGAATTACAATGTCATCGACGAACCTCAAAGTTTTTATTTCTTCTCCATGGATTTTAATGCCTACTCCGAACTTTTTTTTTGTTTCCCTTACTGCTTGCTCAATATACAGATTGAATAACATCGGGGAGAGGTTACAACCCTGTCTCACTCCCTTCCCAACCACTGCTTCCCTTTCGTGCCCCTGGACTCTTATAACTGCCATCTGGTTTTTGTACAAATTATAAATAACCTTTCGCTCCCTGTATTTTTCCCCTGCCCCCTAGAGAATTTGAAAGAGAGTATTCCAGTCAACATTGTCAAAAGCTTTCTCTAAGTCTATAAATGCTAGAAACGTAGATTTGCCTTTCCATAATCTTTCTTCTAACAAGGGAACCTCCCCATCGCACCCCCCTCAGATTTAGTTATAAGTTGGCACAGTGGATAGGCCTTGAAAAACTGAACACAGATCAATCGAGAAAACAAAAAGAAGTTGTGTGGAACTATTAAAAAAATAAGCAAAATATACAAACTGAGTAGTCCATCTGCAAGATTTGCAACATCAAGGAGACTGTGTGCGCAGGAGCGCCGTGGTCCCGTGCTTGGACTGAGCAGCTACGGAATCAGAAGACTTTGGTTCAAGTCTTCCCTCGAGTGAAAAGTTTTACTTACTTTATTTTCGCAAAGTTATGATCTGTCCGTTCCTTCATTGACGTCTCTGTTCACTGTAACAAGTTTAGTGTGTGTTTTGCGACTGCACCGCAAAACCGTGCGATTAGTAGACGAAAGGACGTGCCTCTCCAATGGGAACCGAAAACATTTGATCGCAAGGTCATAGGTCAACCGATTCCTCCACAGGAAAACACGTCTGATATATTCTATACGACACTGGTGACGACATGTGCGTCACATGGCAGAAATATGTTGTCGACCCACCTAACTTCTACACTTGGCGAATGGGTAAAAAGATTCTTCTACCTTGCCCGATTTAGGTTTTCTTGTAAATGTGATAATCACTCCCAAAAAAGTGATGAAAACATAAGAGTTTGTCACATAAACTGCAACAAATGAATGCAACAGTTTCACAGTCGCACAGTTTTCCATGTGCTCTGTCAAAACATATGTTTTTAACGTTTTCAAATTTTTTCCGTGTGTAGACCGTGAAATCCTGTTTATGTCCAAGCAAATCTGAACATGTCCTGGAATTTTGGAGAGCGAAGTTGATTACGTGTGAGTGCCTCAACTTTGATAACTGTCTGAAAATAAAAAATTAAACTTTTAAGTCGAGGGAAGACTTGAACCAAGGACTTCTCGTTCCGCAGCAGCTCACGCTACCCACGGGACCACGGCGCTCCTGAGCTCAGATCATCCTAGATGTTGCTTATCTTGCTCATAGACTACTCAGTTTGTATATTTTGATTATTTTTTTCGTAGTTCCACACAAGTTCTTCCTGTTTTCTCGATTGATCTGTGTTCAGTTTTTCAAGGCCTATCCACTGTGCCAATTTATAACTAAATCTGAGGGGAGTGCGATGG
This sequence comes from Schistocerca piceifrons, assembly GCF_021461385.2. NCBI lineage: Eukaryota > Metazoa > Arthropoda > Insecta > Orthoptera > Acrididae > Schistocerca > Schistocerca piceifrons. Next base: position 520,122,506 of record NC_060139.1, on the reverse strand, counting down.
GGAGGTTCCCTTGTAAGATAAGTCGTCAGTATTGCCTCACGTGTTCCAACATTTCTACGGAATCCAAACTAATCTTCCCCCAGGTCGGCTTCTACCAGTTTTTCCATTCGTCTGTAAGGAATTCGCGTTAGTATTTTGCAGCTGTGAGTTATTAAACTGATAGTTCGGTAATTTTCGCATCTGTCAGCACCTGCTTTGTTTGAGATTGGAATTATTATGTTCTTCTTGAACTCAGAGTATTTCGCCTGTCTCATACATCTTGCTTACCAGATGGTAGAGTTTTGTCAGAACTGGCTCTCCCAAGGCCGTCAGTAGTTCTAATGGAATGTTGTCTACTGGTTCAAATGGCCCTGAGCACTATGGGACTTAACATCTGTGGTCATCAGTCCCCTAGAACTTAGAACTACTTAAACCTAACTAACCTAAGGACATCACACACATCCATGCCCGAGGTAGGATTCGAACCTGCGACCGTAGCAGTTGCGCGGTTCCGGACTGAGCGCCTAGAACCGCTAGACCACCGCGGCCGGCTGTTGTCTACTCCCGGAACTCAGGTCTTTCAGTGCCCTGTCAACCTCTTCACACAGGTCTTTTCTAAATATCTGTGTAATTTGTTTTGGTCTTCAGATGGCTTTATTAGTCGATAAACGACATCGTCATCTGCAAATAACCTAAGACTGCTGCTCAGATTGTCTCCCAAATCGATTATATAGATAAGGAACAGCAAAGGACGTATAACACTACCTTGGGGAACGCCAGAAATCGCGTATGTTTTACTCGATGACTTAATGACCAGTTAACTGAAGCTCATATTAGCCACAGCTTGTATATCCTTCTTTAACATTTGGCTGAAAGTATTTCATGTCCAAGCGCTACCTCATATGTGGAATGAATTGGAAAGTTCTACGTCCAGTTTCTTCTATCTCCCAAGACCCCTGCCAAAGTTCCTCCCCTCTTCTCCTTATTTCCCTTTTGTCCTCCACCTTCACGCCCATAATGTCTTCGATTTTCTCAAAATTCCACTCTTTGGCGCAGTACCAAGCCACTTGTTCCCTTATCTTGATATGCATTATGACTAATAGCATCCTCCCCTCCTCCCCCCCCCCCCCCCCCTGGAGATGTTCTGTAGGCCCCAAGAGTCTTCTTGTATAGGACTGCATGTCAACGAAGATGTTGTTGAGAAGGAGACCAGGGAAGGCGGAAGCAGGTGAGGGATTTCGCAAGCGGCGCGCCCCGCGGCCCTCGCCGCTGCGGGGCGGGAATCTGATGCAGGCGCGTGCGTCGCCGCCGGCCCCACCTGCCACCTGCCCGGCAGCTCTGGCGGGTGCAGTGAAAGTGGAAGTTGTGGTCACCGCGTCCGCCTGTGGCTGCTGCGGTGCTGGTGGCGGCGGCCGCGCCACACACCGCGCGCGCCGGCGGCGGCCGTTCTTCACGCCGTAATTACCTGTGGCGCCCGCGGCCAGGCGGCGACGGCGCCCCCACTCGGCCGCGTCCTGCGCCACACTAGCTAAAGGCCCGCACTTCTGGAAGCGATCGGCGCCCTACTTACTTTTACACAAAAACCGCTGCTGTCTTTTATGACGCCGGCTGCAGTGGCCGTGCGGTTCTAGGCGGTACAGTCTGGAGCCGAGCGACCGCTACGGTCGCAGGTTCGAATCCTGTATCGAGCATGGATGTGTGTGATGTCCTTAGGTTAGTTAGGTTTAATTAGTTCTAAGTTCTAGGCGACTGATGACCTCAGAAGTTAAGTCGCATAGTGCTCAGAGCCATTTGAACCATTTTCTTTTATGACACGACGTTAAGAAATGGTTAAGCAATTTATAACATTAGAAACCAAGATCGCTTCATGGAAATATAATTTTCACATATTGTTATGGTGACGTAATGTTTTAATTTATAATATCACTTAAGGCACAACGCAATAATTACAGAAATCATACCCTAACTTTGTATCGTACGCATACTAAGCTGCAGTAGCAATTTTCCATCTCTACTTCTACGTTTTTCCTGTTCTATTCCCTTGTTGTTTGGTTTTTGTTCTCAAAAATGGCTCAAATGGCACTGAGCACTATGGGACTTAACTGCTGACGTCATCCGTCCCCTAGAACTTAGAACTACTTAAACCTAACTAACCTAAGGACATCACAAAGATCCATGCCTGAGGCAGGATCCGAAACTGCGATCGTAGCGGTTCCAGACCGTAGCGCCTAGAACTGCTCGGCCACACTGGGGTTTGGTTCTCATTTTATGTTTTATGTGTTTACAATTTTGGCTTTCTTAGTTAATAAATCAAAATTTTTTGTTCACCTTTGACTTCCTAAGGCTTACGTAGCGGTCCTTATTTCCGGTAGAATGGCCGGCCTGTGTGACCGAGCGGTTCTAGGCGCTACAGTCTGGAACCGCGCGACCGCTACGGTCGCAGTTTCGAATCCTTCCTTGGCTATGGATGTGTGTGATGTCCTTAGGTTAGTTAGGTTTAATTAGTTCTAAGTTCTAGGCGACTGATGACCTCAGAAGTTAAGTCCCGTAGTGCTCAGAGCCATTAGAACCTCCGTGATAAATCGTTTGATATTTCGGCATATGGCGGTGGATGGATTCCGATGGTATTATATTAGTAGGCTGCGCATTGAAAGGACACTTTTGTAGCGTATCTGAGACCAACAGTGGTTTCCAATCTAATGTCATATGTTGATTTACACCGACCACAGTGAAACAGGTGACTTGTATTTGGATACTTCGATCATTTTCCTGAAATGTTCAAGTGTTTGCATCAGTGCCCTCTTGTTCCATAATCCAACATTTTTATCGCACTCCAACTACAAATGGCCACTCACAGAGAATGTAGTTTTGAAATTCTTCACGACAATAACATGACAGAGTTACATAACGAATGAAGTTTTTATTTTGGCGACCTGCAGAAGTTTTAATGTCCTCATCTAAGACGTGTGCCTTGAATTGAGAAATGAGTGAAGTCACATCACATGTGGCTGCTATATTTGGCAGGGATACATTTTTGATTCTTTTCATTTTCCTTGTCTCCAATTTACTGGATCAACAGATTGCGTCAAAATTTTGTTTTCTCTGCACTCTCGTGCCCGGATGAGTCACCAGTGGCTTGTCTGCTTCTTTGCCCTGAGAAACAGACTTACTTTGTTCTTTCCCCTTTAAATGCTAAAATCTCTGCCTTCGCTTGGTTTCTTTACACTTATAACCACTCAACAGATGGGCGTAGTCAGTTCTAGGGGAGTGATGACCTCAGAAGTTAAGTCCCGTAGTGCTCAGAGCTATTTGATCCATTTGAACCAGTAGAATGATTCTTGCTGGTGTTCCTTTGAAGTTAGGTAGTGGGGCGTGGAGAAGAACGGTTGTCTATAAAACTCATTAGCCTAATTTTATAAATACTTGGGATTGTCGGCTGGAGAGCGATCAGTTAATTCAACGCAAAGAAAGCTTCTGATATGAAGTTCTTTATAGCCTTGATGGCATGTATCTCCTTCTGCATGACGTGTGCGAGATATTGCCTCTCTTGTAGCGTCTGCCATCGGATTTAGTTAGCATATCCGCAACGCTATCACGAGGAATAAATGTAACGACACGATGGAAAATGTCTATCCATTCCACTTGGTAAGGGCATAGTATGATTGAACTAAATGGTCCAGCTACTCGGAGGACGCGGAAAACAGGAAAGTCGCCGTCGTAATGTGGAAACGGAGCGATTTATCTCACGTCCAAAAGAGCATGATCATTGGCTTTCGTGCCAAGGGTGGAAGCATTTCCGATACGGCTAAGTCTGTACATTGTTCCCATTCCGCCATGGTTTAAGTATGCCGTGCATGGCAAATCTGGCGCCGAGGCAACTGTGGTGAACATCAGGCCATAATTGACGAGAGTGAACGATGGCTGAGGATGCGTGTACCGGCGAATAGACGAATGGACATGAAGCTGTTCACCAACTGACCACCCAAATGAACTAAGGGGCTACCAACAGGGTCTTCTTAACGCCCGTTCACCTAACGTTGCTGAGTTGGACTTCCGCAGCAGGCACTTGTCATCCAATTACGCTAACTGCTGTTAATTGTCGACAAAGGCTGGTATTTTGCACTTCAGTATCTTAGCTGGACGTTCACTGAGTGCCGACAGGTGGCCTTTCCACATTTATCACGATTTATGCTCCGTCGGTCAGATAGCCGTTGGCGTATACTGCCCTGCAACTATCCCCCAAGGGGTTCAGGCGAAAGAGGGTTCATTATGTTCTGGAGAATGTTTTCAAGGCTTTACCTGGGTGATCTCGTCATTCTGGAAGGCACAATGGGTCAACGTAACTACGCATCCACCCTTGGGGACCACGTCTACTCTACATGCAGTTTGTTTTTACTCGGCACGATGGCATTTACAAGCGGGACAACTGCAACGTGTCACACATCTGGCAGTGTAAGTGCGTAGTTCTCTGGCCATTAACCCCAGATTTAACCCAAATCGAGGATTTGTGCGACCATTTCGATTGGGGTTTTTCTGCCATGGATGCTCAACCGAGAAACATTCCGCATCTGGCCACGGCCCACTGGCTTCGGCATAACGCCACTTGCATTTTGGTACAGTCGGATCGTCTGATGAAATTTTACTTTGGGAAGTGTCGCACGCTTCTCGCACTGTTCTCTTCACCCTTATTCTAGTTTCATTCACCTTGTTTGTCTATTCGGCTTTGACTTCGCTTAAAACGCAGATGAGGCTCTTTTTGGTCATTCAGCAACATTCTAAAGCTGGAACCTTTATGTCGGTATAACCGTAATTCTCACATTCGCAGTTTTTTTAGTACTGTATCTCATTCACAGATCTCATGCTATTTCTCTTTTGGTCACAAGCCCTTGTATATAATATAGTTCGCTTTGTGACATTCAGTAAATTTCACATTTCTCCATTTTTGAGTTTAAGTAAATGACTTGTTTCTTGAAGGCTGCCTCAACAGGTGAGTGTCTCTAGTAGCCGAACAGACGACTCGATCTTTGATAAATGGACGGTTTTTACTTGCTAGGAGCGATTGGAGGGAAGTTCTGCAGCACCAAGATGAGAAATAAGCAGCTGTTTGAAGAATTAACGGTTTTGGTTTCAAAAGATGCTGTACTTGGTCGGGAGACCGGTACGTTGAATTGATGACTCAAACTGCCCCGCCCAATGGGCCCCTGTACTGATGATGCAGCATCGCTCGTCCGGCATCTTGCGGTGCCTGTGACGTAGGTCTCACAAAATTGTTACCGTAAGTCGTATACTTATTGCAACCCCGTTTCTCCCGTCGCGTTCTCTTGTTTTGTGTGTTTTTCTGCCGCGCAGAGTGGCCGCGCGGTGTAAGGCGCCATGTCACGGATCGCGCGGCCACTCCCACGGGAGGTTCGAGTCCTCCCATCGGGCATGGGTATGTCTGTCGATTTTAGGATAAGTAACCGATTACCTTAGAAGTTTGGTCCCTTAGGAATACACACACACATTTTTGTGTTTTGCTTTTAGCATTATATTTGTGTTTGGGTTACAGTAAGAAAGTAAAGTTACAAGGTTGATTTGACCGCCACAATGCATCACCAGGCATAGTCGTGTCACGGATTTTGTATCCTTGCCTTTGTCCGACCGCCATGCCAACTTAACGAACGAGTTGTACTGGGACCTACAAAGCGTTCTCCGAGCCATTATCTTGGCGTGCTTTGCAGTATAGAAATCATTGCCAGAGGGGCAGAAGCGAGACGTGGTATAAAATGTCCTGGTAATGAAACCCGTAGGCCAGCCGCGGTGGTCCCGCAGTTAAGGCGCTCAGTCCGGAACCGCGCGACTGCTACGGTCGCAGGTTCGAATCCTGCCTCGGGCATGGATGTGTGTGATGTTCTTACGTTAGTTAGGTTCTAGGGGACTGATGACCTCAGAAGTTAAGTCCCATAGTGCTCAGAGCCATTTTGAAACCCGTAGCCTGAACTTTCCGGTCTAGTACATACCCATCCAGATTGCATATGGGACGTTCAGTAAGTAATGAAACACATTCTTTTTTCTCAAGGCAGGTTTCTTTTATTCAGGATTCCAATACACCATATCATTCCCCACTCTTTGGATTACAAAACTTATTTTTCAATATAATCTCCCTCCAAAGCGACGGCCTTAAACCACCTTACTGCGAGGGTCTGTATGCCTGCGCCATACCACTCTTCCGATCGACGTCGGAGCCAATGTGTTGCTCCATCAAAAACTTTTGCATCATATACGTACTGCTTCCCGCAGAGTGCATCCTTCATTGAGCCAGGCAGACGGAAGACGGAAGGTGTGAGATCCAGGCTGTAACGTAGATGACGAACAGTCCAGTGAAGTTTGATGAGCTCCACTCGGGTGCGCGCACTTCTGTTGTCATGGAGAAGATCGTTCGCATTTTTGTGGTGACGAAGGCGCTGAAGTCGTTTCCTCAATTTCCTGAGGGTAGTACAATATATTCCATAATTGATCATTGCAACATGAAGGAAGACAACAACAGAATAATGCTTCAGATTCCCATAAGACCATCGTCATGACTTTAGTGGATGAGAATGCAGCTTTGAATTTTTTGTTCGGGGGAGAGGTGGCGTGGCGTCATTCCATGGATTGCCGTTTTGTTTCCAGTTCCAAGTGATGAGCACATGTTCATCATCTGCGGCAATGTTCGACAAAAAATGTCACGAATAGTCTCGTGAGGCGCGAGTAGGTCCGCAGAGATAGTCATTCGTTGCTCTTTATTGTTTTCTGTTAGTCGATTAAGAACCCATAGAGTACAAACCTTTGAGTACCCCATTTGGTGGATTACTCTGTCAGCACTACCAATAGAAATGCCCAGTCGTGCAGGGAAGTGTTTCATTATAATCCGTCTATGAACTCGAATGAATGTCCGCACGTTCCTTTATTACAGGAGTCACAGCTGTGTGCGGCCGGCCTCGACATGGGACGCTGGAGAGCTTTGCGCGATATTGTTGCAGTGATGACACATGCCTCGACCAATGACCCACCGTGCTCTCCGCAGACATTCTGCAAGCACTCCGACTATTTGCGATGCTCTGTTTTTACGCAAAAAGCTCAATGACATCTCTCTGCTTGTTTAGCACCTTCGGTACAAACGATATATAGCGCCGACCCATAGGAACTTCATGAACCTATAGATGCTGAAGCGGGAATACTTCACGATGTCCTACAACAAAATTTCACATTTTTTCAACTGTAACTGGCCAGGAAAATAAGTATTGCATTACTTATTGAGAGATCCTTGTATAACATATATAGGTAGACTTTTCCGTTTAGGTGCACTGAAGGTGAAGTTGTGTGTGTTTTATAATGAAAGCTGACTCATCCGACGTTGAACAGCACCTGAGGTGGACAGGGTAAATCAGTAAATAAATAGTGGTCTCCTCGTTTGTCTAATGAGGTGGCGCTGTGCTTAAAACAGTGGTCACCAGCTATCCTTATGTACCACGCATCGAATGACTCTGTCGTCAACGATACATTCCTTCCTTTCCTACTACACTCCGACAGTGGAATTAGTCATCCGCACCGTCGGCATAGAGGTAACCTGTCGGTTCATAGTGATTCATCCGCTGTGTTCATTGTAGCTGATTTCTATAAGATAGGAGCTGATGTATGACACGTAGGGCCGGATCAAGCCACGTACAGAAGGATGATCATAAAAAAATGGAAGAGAAGGTAAACCTCAAGAAAGAGAATAAAATGAAAATATACATAAGGCAGAATTACTCGAAATGAAACATAAATAGAACGCAAGGAAAGGGAAAGAAAGGAAACCTACATATGCCATTGCCCACGAACGAAAAGGCTCGAATTGATAGTTTGCTACAGAGCGGTATGAGATAACAGGTTCAGCTGCTAAGCATGAGCTGATAAGTGTTTTAAGCAACAAAATATGCACCGAGATGACAAAAGTCATGTGATATCTTTTAATGTAGTGTCGAACATCCTTTCGTCCAGGGTAGTGCAAAACTCGACATGGCATGGACTCAACAGTCATTGGAAGTCCGTTGCAGAAATAATCTATGTAGAAAAAATCTATGTAGCCGTCCATAATTGCGAAAGTGTTGACGGTGCAGGAAATGATCCCTCGATTATGACCCAAAAAAGTTCTATGGGATTCATGTCGGGCGCTCGAATTCTCCAGAATGTTCTTCAAACCAATCGCGAACAGTGATATGGCGCAATGTTATCCACAAAAATTCGATCGTTGTTTAGGAACATGAAGTCCATGAATGGCTGCAAATGGTCTCCAACTAGCGACCATAACTATTTCCAGTCATTGATCGGTTCAATGTAAACACAGCCTACATCATTATGGAGTCACCACTAGCCTGCACAGTGCCGTATTGACAGCCTGGGTCCATGGCTTCGTGGGACCTGCGCCACTCTTTAATGCTACCATCAGCTCTTACCAACTGAAATTAGGACTCGTGTGACCACCTCACGGCTTTCCAGCCGTCTAGGGTTTAACAGATATGGTTAAGAGCCCAGGTGAGGTGACGCAGATGTATCGTGCTGTCAGCAAAGGCACTCACGTCGATCGTCTGCTGACATAGTCCAATAACGCCAAATTTCGCCGCATCTCCTAACGGATACGTTCGTCGCACGTCCCACATTGCTTTCTGCGGTTATTTCAAGCCCTGTTCCATGTCTAATGACACTGACAACTCCGTGCAAACACCGCTGCTCTCGGTCGTTAAGGGAAAGCCGTCGGCCACTACGTGGTGAGAGATAATACCTGAAATTTCGTATTCTCAGCACACTCTTGACATTATGGATCTTGGAATACTGAATTCCCTAACGTTTTCTGGAATGTAATGTGCCATGCGTCTACCATTCCGCTTTCAAAGTCTGTTAATTCCTGTCGTGCCAACACAATCCCGTCGGAACTTTTTCACTCTATTTCAAAAGACAGCACTTCAAATACTGCCCTTTCAAACTAAATGTACGTGATACTACAGCCACCTGTATATGTGCTATCCCTTGAGCTTTGTTACGTTAGTGTGCTTTTATCCGTCTTGTTGGCATTCCTTGCGGTCTGCGAGCTTGCCAATGATGTCACGGTTTTCCCCAGGTCGTCTGCTGGGACGCCCGATCACTGGCAGCAAGGTTTGCCAGTAAGTCAGCTGGTGAGAAGTCCCGTGAGAGCGAGCTGGGCGTAAATCGAGGCGTGCTCTCACAGCTCGGCATTAGCCGAGCCGGGCTGGTGTTTAGCCGCCGTCCATCAGCCCTTTGGGGAAGCCAATGGGTACGGCGAGCGGCGTGCGCCCTAGGGCGTGCCGGTTATGACGGCTAAACGTCCCCTCCCCGGAGCACGCACTCAGTAACACATGGCTTTGGAAAGCTTCCTCCGCCTGCACACTACGACAAGGCCCGAGGCAAGCGCGTGGGAACTGCGGTCGCCGTGAAATCAGACGAATCTTCCCTTCTCTTTCTTCTACTGTGTGGCCATCATCAGGGTTGCTCCACTTGGGTTCTGCCATTTCAGAAGTAATTATTGACATATTCAACTCTGACCTCCCATTCCTTGTAGCCTGATATCTGTGATGTGTTCAGCTCTGTGACATTATTTTGTTCGTCTAATTTCGTACCTGTCAATTGTATTCTTTCATTCCTTGTCTAGCTTGTATATGATACGTCAATCTACGAACCCTTCCTTCCAGGACATTTTACTATCATTCTACACACCACTTTTTAGCATGACCAGGTGATGAGCTGGTGCGTTGTTACTATTGCCAAATCGCAGCACGATATATTACAGACGGAGATAGATCTGTTAAATTATGAAATCACTATTCAGTCTAAATATATTTGATGCAAAATCACTAGGTCCAAGTAGTATTAACATAAAACTTGACACTTTTTGAACTAATTTTTATTCTAGAAATACGGGAAACAATAGGAAGCAATATGCTCTAAAAGTCTGTCTCAAAATATATATCTCAGCGGCCGTTACCGCACCTACATACGGTACTTCATGTGAATACTTACAGTATATTTCATTATCAGAAAATCAGTAGCAGTAAACTTCAATAAACTACAGTAATTTTATATAATTTCTAAAATTTGAAATTATTGGCGCTATACAATAAAAAATATTACAAGCTTTTCATAGTTTTTTGTCCATTTTCCGCCATAGCTAGATTTTTACATTACTCCACTTTTGCATTTTGTACATTAACATTTTTCTATAATGAAGGACATTATTTCAACGCCATGAGGTGAAATGATAATTAATGAAACCAGTTTTCGGATGTATAAACCATCGTCAGTGGCATATTTCATATATCTACATCAGTGACATGCGTGTCAGTTATAAATTCTTTGTGATGTTGAGCTCGATGTGCTTGGTTGTAATTTGGTTGGAGGTGTGTTGTTTTCTAGACACACATCAAGCTTAACATCATAAACAATTTATAATGACACTCATCTCTTTGGTATGGACATACATAGTTTACCGCTGACGAATGGTTGTATAAACGAATACTGGTTTGACCGACAAACATTTCAAGTGTAGCTCATGGTGTTCATAAGATGCTCTTTAATAAATATCTGAAAGCTGCGGAAACCAAGCATGCAAGATTTTAACATTTCTCTTGGGTACCAGGCTCCAAAATTGTCAAAAACTAAAGGTAATAGCAGTGATGGTACAGAAACCAGTAATATACAATGACATTGACGATAGCACCTGTGGTTGCCAGTCTGCCAATGGTCCTTACAAACTCTGTCTTGGTCCGTAGGCTAGGTGAGCTACATTTCATGCTCTTCTTTCCTGCGTAGGATTGGGCCTTCGATAAACGTGGCTAGATTTCCTTGCTCCAGGTGCCTTCGTGCACATCTTTCGTCTCCCAAGCCTTGCTCCATTCGCTTTTGGCCACGCGGCAGGTACTTGGGGTGGTAAAAAGCAGTCGTCTTTGGCTTCTACAAATGATGTCAGTTTCTGCACTACGGAGAGCGTTATTATTGCATGGTTCGCTATGCTGGTGTGTATTGTATCTTACTGCAGTATCAGCGGCTAGGAGTTCAGCCTTGTGAAATTGACACCTGTTTCAGTAGGCGCAGCCGACGGAGTCATCGTATTTGGAGTCGTCGACATACACACACTTGCCCATTGTTGGAGAAAGTTTCGAAATTTCTGTTTTGTTGTTTCGCCAACGGCCTTCCCACAGGGGTAACACCAGTTCCCATCCGATCACCGAAGTTAATCCCTGCTAGGCTTTGTCCGGGTATGTCGAGCGCTGTTGGCTAGCGGGGCGAACTCAGCCGTTATGAGGCCAGTTGAGGAGTTACTTGATTAAGAAGCTGCGGCTCCAGTCACGAGAATGGCGCGCTGGCCACATGCCCCTCCATATCCCGATCCGGTGACGCGTATCGGCTGCGAATGATACTGCGGTCGGTCGATACCGTTCCGCCTTCCAAAGTTTGTTCGGACGGAACAGTTTTCATTTTTGTTATGATTTATTGGTTTCTCCGAGGAGTCCATATTAATACTACGTGTCAGTTTCACACTTCGCTTATCGTGGGATGTGAATTTATCGAATATATCGAAATAGACGTCAGAGGGATAGAGAAACAATTAAAATCGCTCAGAAGAGGAAAGGCCGCTGGACCTGATGGGATACCAGTTCGATTTTGCACAGAGTACGCGAAGGAACTTGCCCCCCTTCTTGCAGCGGTGTACCGTAGATCTCTTGAAGAGCGTGGCGTTCCAAAGGATTGGAAAGGGCACAGGTCATCCCCGTTTTCAAGAAGGGACGTCGAACGGATGTGTAGAACTATGGACCTATATCTCTAACGTCTATCAGTTGTAGAATTTTGGAACACGCATTATGTTCGAGTATAATGACTTTTCTGGAGACTAGAAATCTACCCTGTAGGAATCTGCATGGGTTTCGAAAAAGACGATCGTGTGAAACCCAGCTAGCGCTGTTCGTCCACGAGGCTCAGAATGCCATTGACACGGGTTCCCAGGTAGATGCCGTGTTTCTTGACTTCCGATAGGCGTTCGATACAGTTCCTCACACTCGTTTAATGAACAAAGTAAGAGCATATGGACTATCAGTCCAATTGTGTGATTGGATTGAAGAGTTCCTAGGTAACAGAACGCAGCATGTCATTCTCAATGGAGAGAAGACTTCCGAAGTAAGAGTGATTTCAGGTGTGCCGCAGGGGAGTGTCGTGGGATCGTAGCTATTCACAATATACATAAATGACCTTGTAGATGACATCGGAAGTTCACTGAGACTTTTTGAGGATGACGCTGTGGTATATCGAGCGGTTGTAACAATGGAAAATTGTACTGACATGCAGGAGGATCTGCAGTGAATTGACGCGTGGTGCAGGGAATGGCAATTGAATCTCAATGTAGACAAGTGTAATGTGCTGCGAATACATAGAATGAAAGATCCCTTATCATTTAGCTACAATGTAGCAGGTCAGCAACTGGAAGCAGTTAATTCCATAAATTATCTGGGAGTACGCATAGGAGTGATTTAAAATGGAATTATCATATAAAGTTGATCGCCAGTAAAGCAGATGCCAGACTGAGATTCACTGGAAGAATCCGAAAGCAAAGGAAGTAGCTTACAATACGCTTGTTCGTCCACTGCTTGAATACTGCTCAACAGTGTGGGATCCGTACCAGATAGGGTTGATAGAAGAGATAGAGAAGATCCAACGGAGAGCAGCGCGCTTCGTTACAGGATCATTTAGTAATCGCGAAAGCCTTACGGAGATGATAGATAAACTCCAGTGGAAGACTCTGCAGGAGAGACGCTCAGTAGCTCGGTACGGGCTTTTGTTGAAGTTTCGAGAACGTACCTTCACCGAGGAGTCAAGCAGTATATTGCTCCCTCCTACGTATATCTCGCGAAGAGACCATGAGGATAAAATCAGAGAGATTAGAGCCCACACAGAGGCATACCGACAGTACTTCTTTCCACGAACAATACGAGACTGGAATAGAAGGGAGAACCGATAGAGGTACTCAAGGTACCCTCCGCCACACACCGTCGGGTGGCTTGCGGAGTATGGATGTAGATGTAGATGTAGAAGGAGCCATTCATTACAAATGTGGAAGTGTGAAGGTATATGTTTCTAAGCTACAAATAGATCGCCGGTCCTGTGTATGAAGGACAGCCGTCTTGGAAGCTGCAGATAAAGCTGTTTCGATCTAGAACGTCGGATATTTCGAAGGCGGACCGGCGGCCGCGCGATCTTAACAGGAGCCGGTCGCGGCGCCATTCTCCTTGTCGCGTCGGGTGGCGATTAAGAGCCGCCGATAATGATTCAGTGTCGACGCTGGGCATTAGGCGGCGGGAGAAAGGCTGCCCGCCGATCGCCGAACGGGTGCGCCCGTTTCGCCCGCAACAGCCGCCTGCCGCCTATCGCCTGCCGACTCGCCTCGCGTTTCCTCGCTTCGGCCCAATTCGGTCATCGCGTTTGCCACGGGCCACTTGTGAACATGTTTCTTGCCTGTTCAGTTTTTGCGATTACTTCTTATTTCCAGTGGTAAGGCGTAAAATGAAATTTTAGCGAAGCAAATGCACTGCCAGACAAAAAAGTGAAGCACTCAGAAGACACGGTGTGATGTCAATGTAACTTCGTAGTCGTCAGAATTGCAATTCTTTGTACAACGGCAACCGCAGCGCGTTGCTTTGATTTATGTTTAGTGTTCCTAACAGGCATGGAGGATATATAAAGGATGTGAACACTGTCAGTGGCTTAGGGGTCTCTGTGAGGGATATACACATGACGTGTAATCACACAAGGCAGCATTATTCGTAGTTGGAAGTGTTTAAAAGGAGCCTCGTTGTGGGTCTACAGTCAGTCGATTGGTGTGATCACGGAATATCCAAATCAGTTGCGGATTTGGATATGACAGTGGCCCGATGTTGGACTACAAGGGAACGTAAGAGCAAGCATACTAGTCGTGATCGCTCCAGTCGGAAGGATCACCCTGATGTGCTGTTGCTCCAACCACATTGTAACCCCTTCTTATTCGTGCCTGTCATCTGAGACCAACTAATGCAACAGTGCAACACTCCGTCTTCCCGCACAGTAAGTTGGAAACCAACAGCGGCTAGACAGGTGTCTTACCGTCCCACGCATTTTGGAGTAGCACATCACTGCTGATGAATGGCCTATCATTTTCAGTGCAGAATTGCTGTTCTGCATTACCCGACCATCGCTCCGAGTATGTCGGCGACCTGGGAAGAGGCAATCAAGTTTTGGAGATGAACAGCGATGCTGCTCCTCACGTCATGGTGTGGAAGTCGCTGGGTATGACTTCAGGTCACGGCTGGTGGTCAATGAGAGGTCTCTGACGACGCAGTAATACGTCATGAACATCCACGTACTCATATGCTACCTCTCATACGACAGTATCGTAATTCCATTCTTGAACAGATAAAGCTCTCTCCCTCTCTCTCTCTCTCTCTCTCTCTCTCTCTCTCTCTCTCTCTCTCACACACACACACACACACACAGCACGTGTCTCTTTGAACTGCCTCCGTGATGTTAAGGTACTCAACTGGCCAACAAGACCCCTTTATCTGTCCTCTACAAAACCAATTAATTTGATACCTAGAATGGCTCTATGGTTGGAGATCATCAATTACGGCTGCTCATGTATGGGACTATCTGGGAGGTCAACTCCTTTCCAGTGCCACTGTCCAGGGTATCAAGCACCAGTTAATAGTTGTGGACAAGCTCGCCTCAGCGTACGATACTATTACTTTATCATACCCTTTCCAACTGAAACAGTGCATGCGTCATGGTCAGAGGGTCTGCAACGCAATACCGATTTATGGACTCATTTTCCTAATTATTTGTAACTTTGACTCGGTTTTGTCATCAAATACCCTCCCAAACCCTCCTCACCGGTCTGCTTCACGTTTTTTTTTCAGAAAGTAGTTTCAGAAGAGTTTACAGCTGCCAATGTGTAATTTTAAAATTATTTCATCGCTGTTCCCTCGCTTTGTTGCGACCCTCGAGATGGGGTCGCGTTTTGATCAACAGGCGGAGTGTAGAGTGAGAATGAGTGATCCGCTGCACATTCGGAGGCGTCAGTGATACACCAGTGTCTGTAAGAACATTTAATTATGATACAGATTGTACAAAGATATAGGTGTCTTCAGAGCTGCAGTCGGCAGCCGGGAGTGAGCCCACGTGCTCGCAAAGGAGTCCTGAGCCTCAGTAGCAAGTCAAGACGTCGCCACCGCGTGCTGTGCTAGCGACGGCAGCGAGGCGAGGGAGGCGCTGTTGCATTGCCAGTACACATCATTAACATACCGTCTGGCTCATCAGACCTGCGCTTTTACTCAGTTCCAAGCTCACCTGTCAGAACTTCAACTAAATTTTAAGCCTTAGCAATAAAATTGTTCTGCTGAGCAACAACTTATTTAATGCTTTTCTGTTTGTATTTCTGTATTCATACTACACCCAAAATAAATATTTCAATTGTATCTACCCGGAAAAATAATCACTCGCTTACGAAACGGCGCAGAACTTCATCCAGGCAGTGTTGTGATCCATCACCACTGAAAAGATGAGTATCTGGTAGTCGGTTGTATGGAGACAGCGAAGTAACATGGGCCGTCGTGGGGGCGTGACAGAATGGCAGAACGTGCCCCATGACCACGTCGTGGATGAAGCGGTCCAGTTTGTTGGTGTATCAACACTGATAGTCCAACGTGTCTGCTACGAATGACGTGCCTGTCCAGTCACGTAACACAGCATAAGTATAGTGATCCTAAAACAATCTTCACACTTTGTGAAACAAATCGGTTCCAACCCCGACGGAAATAGCTGCTGTGAGCGAAATCAGACCTATCCCAACCCGTTTCGGAGCAAACGTGTATGTTACAGGCCATTGTTCACAGTGACACATAAATCTACACCTCTTCAATGAGCCAAACAACACAGAAACTGGACAGTAGCTCATTAATAGACGTACAGTGTTGGCCTATGAGTCGCTATTATGCCGATTGTAAAATGGTGTAAAGAGTTCATCGATTGCTAAGTGAGGCGTTTAACTTGCAGTATGCTTCCTATTCCAGCGTAATGCTAACTACTTGTTGTAGCAGTGCCTCGTAACGTGGGTATTATGTAACAGTCGTTACCGTAAGATGCCAACAGAGCTAGCTAGTCTTTTGGCTGCGAAAGTGATCTACATCGACTGGACCCCACAGCACAAAGCTGCGTCCGGTGCGACCTTGATCGCTTGCACCAGTCCGAACAATGCAGGGTTCCCTGGCTGACTACTCGAGGTCCAGTGTCAGCGTCACT
The DNA here is from genome assembly GCF_021461385.2 of Schistocerca piceifrons. Taxonomy (NCBI): domain Eukaryota; kingdom Metazoa; phylum Arthropoda; class Insecta; order Orthoptera; family Acrididae; genus Schistocerca; species Schistocerca piceifrons. The sequence goes on along the minus strand of NC_060139.1, from coordinate 520,106,195 downwards.
GACCCTGATTCCATCGGTCTGGTTCAACGGACTTCTGGAGGCTGGCAGGCAGCGGCACCAATCCTGTCCCTCCATTAGGACCCAACAGAGACTCCATAATGCTAATGCAGAACAACAAGTACAGGACATGCAGTAAACTACTCTGACAGAGGGAAATTAAGAAGGTTGTTGGGGGCTTGGTCTTTGCAGTCGCCGATAACGCTCAAATTATCAACACCAGACATTCAACCACCGATAGAAACATGACATGGTTTCGATAATATAAATCAGAAGCAAGGATGTATGAGACGTGTCAGTCCACCACTTGACTTACGTGTTTCAACCAATCTGGGCAGTAGACTTTTCTTCTCTTTTAGGTCATCATTCTTCGAATGATTTGTAACCTTCCACCGTCCTTCTGTGAGTTGTATATTGTATTAATCTCTACATAATATTTGTGCAAATGCCAAAATAATCCACGATCTGTTTCTATATTCTAGTCTTTGTCTCTCCAACCATTTCCCTCCACTTCCGGATGCCGTGGGAGATATCCTACTATCCTGTCCCTTCGTCTGTTACAGATTTTCATTAGATTCCTTTCCTTGCCTGTTCCGTTCAGTACTTTACCGGTCCACATCATTTTTGATAGTACCATATGTTAAATAATTGTTTTTGTTGTTGTTGTTGTGGCCTCCACTCCAATGACTGGTCTGATGCAGCTCTCCATGCTACTCAATCCTGTGCAAGCCTCTTCATCTCCGAGTAACTACTGCAACCTACATACCTCTGAATCTGCTTACTGTATTCGTCTCTTGGTCTCCCTCTACGATTTTTACCCCCCATGCTTCCCTCCAATACTAAATTGGTGATCCGTTGACGCCTCATAACTTGTGCTACCAACCAGTCCCTTCTTTTAGTCAGATTGTACCACAAGTTTCTCTTCACCCCAGTTCTGTTCAGTACCTCCTCTACCTATCCAATCCTCAGCATTCTTCTGTAGCAGCACATTTCAAAAGCTATTTCTTCTTGCCTAATCTGTTTATCTGTTTATCGTCCATCTCGTTTCCTAATCTAATTTCCTCAGCATTCGACTACATTCCATAATCCTCGTTTTGCTTTGGTTGATCTTCACCTTACACACTCCTTTCCAGATACTGTCCATTCCGTTCAACTGCCCTTCCAAGTCCTTCGCTGTCTCTGACATAATTACAATGTCGTCAGTAATCCTCACAGTTTTTATTTCTTTTCTCAGGACATTAATTCCTACTGCAAATTTTTCTTTTGTTTCCTTTATGGCTTGCTCAGTATACAGATTGAGTAACATCGGAGACAGGCCACAACCCTGTCTCACACCCATCTCAACCACTGCTTCCCTTTCGTGCCACTCGACTCATAACTGCCCTCTGGTTTCTGTACAAGTTGTAAATAGCCTTTCGCTCACTGCGTTTTACCCCTGCCACCTTTAAAATTTGAAGGAGAGTATTCCAGCCAACACTGTCAAAAGGTTTCTCTAAGTCTCCAAAAGCTATAAACTTAGTTTTGCCTTTCCTTAACCTATCTTCTATGAGAAGTCCTAGGGTCAGTATTGCTTCGCGTGTTCCTACATTTCTCCGGAATACAAACTGATCTTCCCCATGATCGGCTACTAAGAGTTATTCCGTTCTTCTGTAAAGGATTCGTGTTAGTATTATGTAGCCGTGAGTTATTAAACTAATAGTTTGGTAATTTTCACACCTGTCAGCATCTGCGTTTTTGGGATTGGAAATCTGCAGCTCGTGGTCGTGCGCTAGCGTTCTCGCTTCCCACGCCCGGGTTTCCGGGTTCGATTCCCAGCGGGGTCAGGGATTTTCTCTGCCCCGTGATGACTGGGCGCTGTGTGACGTCCTTAGGTTAGTTAGGTTTAAGTAGTTCTAAGTTCTAGGGGACTGATGACCATAGATGTTAAGTCCCATAGTGCTCAGAGCCATTTGAACCATTTTTTGGGATTGGAACTATTATATTCTCCTTGAAGTCTGAGGGTATTTCACCTGTCTCATACATCTTGCTCATCATGGAAGAATTTTGTCATGGCTGGTTCTCCTAAGGCTATCAGTAGTTCTAATGGTATCTTGTCTACCCGGGGGCCCTACTTTGACTTAAGTCTTTCAGAGCTTTGTCAAATTCTTCACATAGTACCATACCTCCCTTCTCGTCTTCCTCTACGTCCTCCTCCATTTCCATGATATTGCCCTAAACTACATCTCCCTTGTACAGGCACTCCTTCCACCTTTCTGCTTTCTCTTCTTTGCTTAGGATTAATTTTTCATCTGAGCCCTTGATATTCATACAGGTGGTTTTCTTTTCTCCAAAGGTCTCTCTAATTTTCGTGTAGTCAGTATCAATCTTATCCCTAGTGATATATGCTTGTACATCCTTAGATTTGCCCTCTAGCCATTTCTCCTTAGCTGTATTGCACTTCGTTTCAATCTTATTTTTTAAATTTTTGTATTCTATTTTGACTGTTTCATCTATTGAATTTTTATATTTTCTCCTTTCATCGATTAAATACAGTATCTGTTATGTTGCCCCAAGGATTTCTACTAGCCCTCTTCGTTTTACCTTCTAGATCCTCTGCTACCTTTACCATTTCATCTGTTGAAGCTACCTATTCCTCGTCAACTGTATTCCTTTCCCATGTTCTTATCAATCGTTCTCTAATCCTCCCTCTGAAACCCTCTACAACCTCTGGTTCTTTCAGTTTATCCAGGTCACATCTCCTTAAATTCCTGTCTTTTTGCAGTTTCTTTGGTTTTATTCTGCAGTCCGTAAATTGTGGTCAGAGTCCACATCTGTCCCTGGAAATGTATTACAATTTAAAACCTGGTTCCTAAATCTCTGTCCAATAATCATATAATCAATCTGAAACGTTTCGGTTCCACGTATACAACCGTCTCTCATGATTCTTAAACGAAGTGTTAGCGATGGTTAAATTATGCTCTGTACAAAATTCTGCCAGGCGGATTCCTCTTTTATTCCTTCCCAAGTCCATATTCACTTACTACTTTTCTTTCTCTTCCTACTATCGAATTCCAATCCACCATAACTATTGAATTTGCGGCTCTCTTACCTTCTTTTAGCTCATAATACATTTCATCAATCTCCTCCTCATCCGCGGACCTAATTGTCGTATAAACTTGTTCTACTGCGGTGGGTGTGGGCTTCGTCTCTATCTTGTCTGCAGTAATGCGTTCACTATGCTGTTCATAGTAGCTTATCCGCGTTCCTATTTTTTTACTCATTATTGAAAGTAGTTCCTGATTACCCTATTTGTTTTTGTATTTATAACCACGTATTCACCCAACCAGAAGTCCTGTTCCTCCTGCCACCGAACTTCATTAATTCCCACTGTATCTAACTTTAACCTATCCACTTCCTTTTTTAAGTTTTCTAACCTACCTTCCTGGTTAATGGATCTGACATTCCAGGCTCTGATTCGTAGAACGTCAGTTTTGTTTCTCATGAGAACGACGTCCTCCTGAGTAGCCCCTTCCCGGAGATTCGAACGGGGACTATTTTACCTACGGAATAATTTACGCAAGCGGATGCCATCATCATTTAAACGTACAATAGAGCTATATGTCCTGGGGAAAAATTACGGCTATCATTTCACCTTGCTTTCAGCCGTTCGCTGTACCAAGCTGTTTTGGTTGATGTTACAACACCAGAACAGTGAATCATCCAGACTTTTGCCCCTGCAACTACTGAAAGGCTGCTGTCCCTCTTCAGGAATCACGCATTTGTCTAGCCTCTCCACAGATATCCCTGTGTTGTGATGCACCTACGGTATGGCTATCTGTATCACTGAGGAACGCAAGCCTCCTCACCAACGGCAAGGTCCATGGTTCATGGGGGTGTTTAAATAATTATATTTAATGATTTAGCGTGGTGCACCTTTCAGTTCCGTACAATTTTTCTGTTCCCAGCGAACACTTTTAGGAATTTCTCCTTTAATTCCATACCAGTATACCACTGACACCTTCCCTGTGTTGGCCATGCTTCTTAAAATTATGTTCTAAGAAGGAGAATCCTTTCACTTGCTCCACTAGGTGTCATTCAGAATTACGGTATGAATATAGTCGTATCCATGGTACTATTGAACTTCAACTTCGTCTTCAGTCTGTTTATTCTTTGTACATATTATGAAAAAAAATACTCTACCGGTTTTATAAAACATTTCTTGAGGTTCCTGCTTTTAAATCAGGAGTGCTATGATGTCTGATGGACTTTATCGTTAGTATTATTCACCCTTGATCATTCAGTATTTATCTGTAACGTTATTTAAAATGCTTCATTGACTGTTCGGCATACGAGATCAACAACGGTGGCAGTAAGGTTTAATCCCACCCTACTGTACAGTCTCGGAATACTTCCCTACCGTTCCAGGTACGGTTGGCATGTGGGAGAAGTGAACAACCGAATATTTCCGTGGGAATTCTGGTTTCCCTTATTTTATCACGATAGTAATTTATTCATAAGTAGACTGAGGGCGCTGACGAGGGTTAGTTAAAGAAATGTGTGCCAAACGCTAATCTGAAGGATATCTTTATCACAGGACGTGAAACTTGTCACCGTCATTTCAGTGAGAGTATTATGTAGCAACGAGTAGCGTCTGCTACAACTGGCCAATATTCCTTTCCACAAAGATTGTGTTGTCGCTACCAGATCAAACGTTTCACACGCAGCCGTTTGAGAGAGGTACAGTAGCTACCTGTCAGGCTTTTTTACTGTTTGTAACGCCCGCTGACAGCTGGAAACGGCTCGTGGTGTCGCTAACGACCGAGAGGAATAGGGAGACCGGTTACTCGGCAGGAACGGCCGCCGCGAACTCCTGGTGTCTTGTCGTATGCAGGAAGTGTGCAGAGCGCCCAATGCACGCCAAGGACGACAGGGGCGCAGCGTGAGTCGCGAGGCTGTCACTGGGAGAAAGGCCGGCCAACCAACTCGGCTCCGCAGGACACACACACACACACACACACACACACAAACACACACACAAACAGCCCTCGCCTGGGGCTTTCGGCAGCGCCGCCTTTGTTGCCTGTGATCGAAAAGTCCTTCCGTGCATCACAGCAACCCAGCTGCTTTTAACAGACCGGCTCACATCTGTATCCACGCTCCACGTCTCAGGGAAAGGACTGGTAGGCTGTTCTGCTTTAGTTAAACCTTCAATGGACAGTATTGAGTGAAACTAAAGCACGAGCAGTCTTACGCGTCAGCTATACACATTATAAAAATGGATGTACGAATGTCTGTATGTTCCACATCTGCTCCTAAATAATTGAATCGATTTCAAACAAACTTGGTACGCATATCACTTACTCTGTGGAAAGAATCATCGTGGGTTTAAGATCCAGCTGCCTATCAAAGAGGTGCGAGTAGCCCACGATGTCCGAAAATCCATAATTTAGTCCAAAAGGCTATGAGCACTATGTGACTTAACATCTATGGTCATCAGTCCCCTAGAACTTAGAACTACTTAAACCTAACTAACCTAACGACATCACACAACACCCAGTCATCACGAGGCAGAGAAAATCCCTGACCCCGCCGGGAATCCATAATTTAGTCATATAGCATTTGAGAGTGAGAGCATTTAGAGACTTGCAACGAACTTACACATTAGGAAACTATTTCTCGATGAGGACCCCCACAAAATGATGAAAGGAGAAAAAAGATTATCGTTTACTACATTTTCGCTTTTCATGCAGTAAACGTGCCACACGAAGCATGAAGTTTTAATTTATTGCCTCTCTTCTACATTCTGTAGACGGTACTCACGTATGCTAGTCGATGTACCAGAAAAATTATATCTTTGTACAACACTTCGTTCAGGAGGTGTATCGCCATCAACGCTGAAATGCGTGAAAAACTACTATATCACGCAAGACGTTTACATTTATTACTTCATTGCTACTGACTCAATTCGCAACACTTTTCGCGGACAGTATCCACATCTACCGCTGAGTGTACCCATAAAAATACTCGTATATCATTTTACGATACATACTTTAGAATATATATAAAATATAGAGGTAATTGAAAAACGGCCGCATCATGCATGACGTTTTAATTGACTACCTCTTTTCTACTGACTTACTTCGCAACACATTTCACAGACAATAGTGACATATGACACTGAATCAATGACACTCAATCATCCTGCTAAATCATCTCACTGTTAAGCTCATAGTTCAGGGGATACGACATCATAAACATTGAGCTGCGTGAAAATGAAACCGTATGGCGAAAGTCGCTGGACATGCAGATGAAATATTTATGTAAATACGTGTGAAAAGTGTTAAAGATATGTGGAATATACTCGACATGGGCGTATGCAGGCAAAGACTGGGGTAGAAAGCTCATTCTTAACCCCCGGAAAATTTGAGTCACGTTTAGTACACATAATAGCTACGATCCGGAAAGAATTACTATAGTGGCAAGAGCCAGCCTTCTAATGAGATGGGAGGGAGAGAAGGTGGGCAGGAGATGGACAGATAGCGATTTGGAAGAAGGAGACAGGTACATGTAGGAGAAGGAGGAGGAGGGGACTGGACATAGATAGGGAAAATGGAAATTGGCTGAGAGAGGGAAGAGGACGAGAAGAGAAGAAAATCAAAAGAGGAGGAGATGGATAGTGACACGAGTAGGGAGAGATTGGCAAAGAGAGGGGGAGGAGAAGGTGGAATTAGATGATCAGAGGGCGAAAGAGCATATAGCCAGAGGGGGAGCAGGAGACCGGCAGAGATTTGAGGAAGAGAAGATTGATGGAGAGAGGGACAAGAGGAGAGAGTGGGGATGAAAGTGGTGCACAGAATAGTGGGTGGGGGAGTTGGACAGAGACGAGATGAAAGAAGAGATGGAGAGAGAGAGAGGTGAAGAGGGTGATGGACTAATAGATGGTTGGAATTGGAATAAATACAGATCTCGCCAACGCTGGGTACTCAGCTAGTATAGCTATGGGGTGGCCAAGATGAAAAGGTCCCGTGTTATACAGAACAAGATACATGGTGACAATTATTGAACTATATGAAATAAAATCGTCATAACTTCTGAACGTTTCTTTAAAATCTTTATACAACAAAATACACTAATAATAATTATGCAACATAAGCCACCATCTTAACTAATTAGAGGGCCTTATAATTATTACAACAACAATTGCAGCTACATACATTCATTACTGGCTATTACTATTGATGTGTCAGTACAGCATGGAATTCAAACTTTTACACAACGACACAAGCTCAGCACAATAGGCTGTGGGCTGGTGGGACTGGACCAGGTGACATCAGGCAATCACCATCGACAGTTGCACTCAATATTTATTTGGCACATTTAAACAAGACAAATAACATATAAAACCATCAAAACATTTTTAAAATTACCTACATCTTTCAATTTGCAATTTAGAGGAGAGCAAGTTACTTCAAAATATAAACATTCATAAACCACGATACTTATGGCCTATTACACATTCAGTGAAATGAATTAAAGTTATTTACTCAAAAACTATCATTAACCTGAAGAACAATTTACTAAAATTTAACGAGGAAATGTAGTCTTTCATTACTGCAGTGACTGGTATTGCCAAAGTAATTCAGAGTACAGGCAACAAAAAATCAGATACCGTGGCACACAACCATGTTACTTAAATGGCAGACACTCTATAATGTAGGATATAAAATATAAAATTTTATGTGACCAAGCAACCTCGTGGGATTCAACAAAGTAAGCCCAGAAGCGGACGCCCTCTCACTCTTCTCTTTCCAACACAGGCTCGGCATGGACCCTCAAATGGGAGCAGCAACGGTCACAAATAGGCACGAAACATCCCAGAACTAGTGGATATCTACAACAGACTGACATCTGCCTTAAGTAACTAGAAACACAATAATTCATTACAGCACATCGTCTGTAGAATAAATCATCCTACTAATGAACGTCAGCTAAGTAGTACAAATCTATTATCTTTTGTGCGTAAGGCCAGTTATACATTAAGCCGCGAGCGAACTAGATACACGGCCAGTCGGCACGCGCGGTCAAAGAGGCGAAAAATACACAACAGCACAACCAGGACGCAACCCAGGACCATGCACTGGCTACCAAGACAAACAGAAGAAGTCCCTATAAAACAAAATCAAAATACAAATAACTAGCATGCAGGCTAACGTATATCGAGTCGAGCCCCCACCCCCGACGCAAAACACAAAGCGATTTACTTACAGCAAATAGCCACACTTAAATTTGTAATTAAATGAGAATTAATTACAATATCCACATACTGTCATTGAAGGAAGTCTTGTACTTTCATTAACAGAATCAGTTTCAAACTATGCAATCACGCAGTAACAACTGGCCTCTCAGTGGAAATGGAAATGAGCGTTTGGCGTCAGTGGCCGGGAGGCCCCTCGCGGGGCAGGTCCGGCCGCCATATCGCAGGTCTTATTACATTCGGCGCCACATCGGGCGACCTGCACGCCGGATGGGGATGAAATGATGATGAACACAACGCAACACCCAGTCCCTGAGCGGAGAAAATCTCCGACCCAGCCGGGAATCGAACCCGGGCCCAAAGGACGGCAATCCGTCACGCTGACCACTCAGCTACTGGGGCGGACGGCCTCTCAGTAATAATTTATGAAACTACTCATTTAGAACTAGACACGTGTCTCTCAGATATAAACGGAACAGTAATGTTATTGCAATTCACGGCAAAATATATCCAGGGAAAATTTTATCCGTGTATATCTATAGTAACTAGCCAGCTTAACTCCGTTGTGTGATATAAATACAATAACCAGACGGCACTTAGACAAGAACCAGCCAAACTCTTTTCAGTGACGGTTAAGCACTGACAATAGCAACCTACAAACAGAATGTATCAGCTCTCCAGGCCCTAGTAAATGTTAATCATCACGTCACATACAGCTCTCACTAGAACATTGCGTACTAAGCAAGTTAAAATTAGACACATTCGAGGACAGACTCAGTAGGAGTAGCACCGGCGGCCAAGAAAATTAAGTCAAAATCATAGGCCCCAGTAGTCGATTCCAGCCACAACTTATAGCACAAGCAAGGCCCTTACCCTCTTGCTGGTTCGACGAAGCCATCCGCCGCAGATCCCGTTGCCAGGAGACATATAGCGAGCGAAATACACCAACGACTGGTTCCACGCCGGCGATATTTCCTACGTCACAATCACCCGGTTAAACAGCCCCTTTTAGATGTGTTGTTCATGCTGCCTCGCAGGGCACCTGTACTGTCCGCCAGACACTAACCAACGACGTTACAGCTAGGCGTCCCAAAGCAAAATTCCACGCTACTTGCTAAAGCTTACCGCTCGCTCCCCGATCGGCCCGGTAGGTGACGCCACCGCGCGCTCTGTGCACACCACCGGAAAGATGTCCCATACCGGCGGCGGGAATATCGCTGATCGAGCCACAAGGCTCAACTATGGACAGGGTTAATTTTTACTATTCTACTCTAGAGGGATAGAAAAAGTTGTAATTCCCGCAGCGTTACAGGTGTGCCAGAAAATCTTATAAACCTACTGTTGCTGGCCTGCCCACCGAGCTAATCCCAGTGGGCGTGCCCTTGGCACTGGGCTGGCCCAAGGTACTTGAACTCGCTGCAGTCCCTATCGTGATTAGTTAGTACCTACATTCTATTCTAAGCTACTAGTACCTAATAACTAAAAAGTAAGTGTTGTTTTCAGGTTGATGTTATTGACATACCTGCCTTGCTGATCCAGGAGCGCAACGGATCTCATTCGTAATGGTGATTGGCCATTCCGCTCCGGCGGTACTGGGAAGGTGCATCTCAATCTTAGTCGGTTATTTTCAGTCAACGACCATTATCGTACCTTATAAATTTCCTCAAGTTTTTCTGCGATACCTCGCTTGCCAGGGTGTTTAGAATCTGAAAGGTATCATCACGTCTTAGCAAGGAAAATGTGTCAGGGTTAGGTAGTTGTTGTCGTAATCCGGTTGCCACATGTTGTATATCGGACAGCCACAGATAAAGTTATCAGGAGTGCCTTCCTCAGTGCCAGAGCCACACGGTGGGGTTGACTATTTCTCAAAACGACATAAATATGTTGGATATGGTCCATGCCCTATGAGAAAATGCAGCAGACGCCTACTCGGTATAAAATGTACATTTGTAACCTTCCCCTAATGTCAGGCAACAGTTAAAAGACACTCCGTCCTGTTTCCTCATGTTCCCACGACTCTTGCCATAATTCCTCCCCTCTTCTTCTGATTGCAAATTCATCACGCCCATAATCTCCCTAGCTTTTTCTATTTTTCCTTTGGTTACCCATGCTGCCTGTTCGCGTATTCTAATGCCTAGAGGACATAGGCCCATCAGCAGCAGCAAGGTCCCCCCCCCCCCCCCCCCCCAGGAGTTGTACTGTAGGCCGCTACAGAGCATAACACCATATTCCACTGCATCCTCCTTACAGCCATGGCAGACATCACCCTCGTGAGCCTGTGTCCAGCACGTCTTCACTAAGTTGTAGTTTTCCAGCAAGCGCTCCATATTGGTATTCCAAAAGAGTGGCCCCAGGACGGCTCCAGCTATAGAGCAGCCCTAGACACTCCTTTTCCCGCAAACAGGAGAAGAGCTAAGGCTACCACAAGTTGTCCAAGGCGCCACTGATATCCACCATGATACTCACCAAATACTTATGCGAGGCTGAGCTACAGACCTCGGCTGCCAAGGCAATTGCGTCAGACGCCGATCGCCCAGGCCGAAAGCGGTCTGCGTGGCGCCACTGTGGGGAGGTGTGTTGCCTTTCCATAAGGCCCCAGGAGACCCTCTGATTCCCGGAAATCATCGGATTTTATCCGAAGTGCTCTTTGGCTCACAGGAACCTAAGTAGGGCGGTTACCGCAACGGTCTATCCCGTGGCCTTGACCACTTTAGGTGGTGTGAAGCTAGCACAGAAAGGGCCGTCCATGCATGACGTTAAAGGGCTAGCCCTTAACTGGGTGAAATACTCACTGGACCGCACTGGTCCACCATGAATTATCAAACGTAGTGGTTGAGACACAGTCGGCCATGATCCTCCAGTACGTGTGGAGGCCCTCCGGGGAACGTAACTTGGGTCTGAGTGCCGCACCATCTCGTTGATGTCAAACTCCACAACATAAGACCCAGGTCAACATCTTTCTACATCTCCGGGCTGTGTTGAACGGTGGTGAGGTTTGTCGTGTGTTAAGGAAGGACGTTAAACTCCCGTCATGGTAGGAAGTTCAACGCCTCCAACCCAAGGCGAAAGGAAAGAGTGGGTGGCGCAGGGGAAGCTACGTTGCGAGAGACACACCACCTGTCTCTCCTGAGTTGAGCGGCGGATGTAGGGCGGGTGCGGCGCATTGCTGGCCTCAGTTGCGACGTGCAGCGCCTGCCTGTCGCCGCTGCTCCCCAGATGCAGGGCGAACTCCACTATCTGTGTCTCTGCTGCCGGTGGCCTGGTTTGCCGTCGTGAGATCTTGTTTCAAGTAAGCAATTGTGCATCGCTGCGCCTCTGGTCTTCCGAGGCATCTTCTACCAAGCCCAGGAGGTGGTAACACAGCCCGGGTTAGATTACATGGGTCCAACCCCCCCAAACGACTGGGTGACCGACCCACCACCCGAGTAGGAGTGGATCCCTGGCCGCAAGGTGGAAGCTCAGGCTAGTAGGGGGCGAAGGGCGAGAGGAGCATCTGCTTCTCCGGAGTGTGGGGCACACTTGCTGATGCGGGACAAATGGTACTAAAGGGGACCACTGAGTTGGAGACGACTTGTTGAACCCAGTAGCTCTGATGGATGCATGGTTGATGGGCGAGCTGCAGTTTGTCCACCCCCCCCCCCCCCCACCCAACCCCCATGCCAGAGGCTCCCAGTTTCTTCGCTTGTCAATTGTTGAAGACGGCTATAGAAGAGACAAGCGACTCCAGTGCGCCCATGAGGGTTTCTGTGCTAGCCGATCCCTCGCCACAAGATGGCCCGGGTCAGGAGATGGAGGATGACATAATGAGTAGGAACACAAGGAACACGCAGATCCCTGATCAGAATACAAAAAACTGGAAAATTAGTCAGGCTGCAGTCGAGGCCATTAAAAATGATCTGGCTGCATGGGCAATAGCCAACGAGAAACTTGAAGGTCGCATTGAAGAATTAGAGAAAGAAAATGATAGGTTACGAAAGCAGCCCGCGAAAAGATGGGCTGTCGTGGCTGCACAAGCGGCACCAAAGAGCCAAAAAACTGGAGAAACGATAGCTAAGGTTTCCAAACGACTGGACACGGCGGGCTTTTTGTGACCCATTCCCGGCCAAAACATTAAAAAGGTACAGGAAATATTTACGACGACAGTCAACCCGGCGAGAGAAAAGATTAAAATTAGCAGAATCAAGGCAACTAAGAATGTGGTAATAGTTCATGTTGCCACTGAAGATGACAAGAACAAATTATTAAGTAACCAAGAGTTGTTTAAGGCCGTTAAATGTGAACCCCCCCCCCCCCTTCCAAAGAAGCGTAACCCATTAGTTATCTTGTATGATGTCCCAACGTCCTTAAAGGAGGAGGATTTATATGAGACTTTGTATCACCAAAACTTAGACGATATTGACTTACAACTTTCAAGAAAGATTTTAAGTTAAGGTTTAGAACAGGACGTAGGGATCGAGATGTTGTCCATCACATTGCCGAGGTTTCGGGTGCTTTGTGCAAATGTTAACGACTATGGGCAAGGTATATACTTGCTTTCATGCCGTAAATGTAAAAGATTACCTAGTGGTACCTCGTTGCCACAAATGTTCAGACACTGATCGCGTTCATAAGCACTGCTACAGGAAGCCGGCATACTCTAAGTGCACTGCCGAGGATCATATAAGAAAGGATTGCAAGAAGTCAAATGCCTGCATTCTATGTACGCGCGGAAGGAAAAAAAGACTGCGGTGCCACTGAAAGAAACTGGCCAACATACAAAATATTGGAACAACGATTAATTATTATTGATTATGCCTGAGACCAGGGTAGTTAAGAAGAGGAAGTCCCAGTGTAAAAGGAGGAGAGATGCTGAGACGGCAAGCAAGTTCAAAGATTTTCTGGAGTCACTGTCAGAAATGAGAGCTTGAAAAGCAACAATAGTGGACACCTGCATTCAAACCAAGGCAGTGGCTCAAGCTCCTCCAAGTGTCTTCTCCTCCCACAACCAGATAGAGGAAGCCGAGAGACATGTGGAGCGACCAGTGGTAGTTGGCCTTTCAGTGGTAATTCAGAGCAGCGAAATTTTAGACAACCACTCGCGAACAGGCACAATCAACATCACTCTGCCTGCGTTCATGGAGCAGTCACACCAACTAATTCAAGATAACACTGTAACCACCACGATGCCAATACAGGAAGTGCCGCAACTGGGTGCTTCGGGTGCAGACCCAAGAAAGGTATACCCCAATTTAGAGCACACTATGCGGTTGAATGGTTTGCATTAGGACGTTCAAACGGTTCGGCTGGCCGCGGAGAATGATAGGAATTAGTATGTACAAGCGTACGCGCCTTGTTAATGTCGTATGTGTCTGGGGCTTTCGGCAGCGTCACGTTTGTTGCCTGTGATCGAAAAGTCCTTCCGTGCATCACAGCAACCCAGCTGCTTTTAACAGACCGGCTCACATCTGTATCCACGCTCCACGTCTCAGGGAAAGGACTGGTAGGCTGTTCTGCTTTAGTTAAACCTTCAATGGACAGTATTGAGTGAAACTAAAGCACGAGCAGTCTTACGCGTCAGCTATACACATTATAAAAATGGATGTACGAATGTCTGTATGTTCCACATCTGCTCCTAAATAATTGAATCGATTTCAAACAAACTTGGTACGCATATCACTTACTCTGTGGAAAGAATCATCGTGGGTTTAAGATCCAGCTGCCTATCAAAGAGGTGCGAGTAGCCCACGATGTCCGAAAATCCATAATTTAGTCCAAAAGGCTATGAGCACTATGTGACTTAACATCTATGGTCATCAGTCCCCTAGAACTTAGAACTACTTAAACCTAACTAACCTAACGACATCACACAACACCCAGTCATCACGAGGCAGAGAAAATCCCTGACCCCGCCGGGAATCCATAATTTAGTCATATAGCATTTGAGAGTGAGAGCATTTAGAGACTTGCAACGAACTTACACATTAGGAAACTATTTCTCGATGAGGACCCCCACAAAATGATGAAAGGAGAAAAAAGATTATCGTTTACTACATTTTCGCTTTTCATGCAGTAAACGTGCCACACGAAGCATGAAGTTTTAATTTATTGCCTCTCTTCTACATTCTGTAGACGGTACTCACGTATGCTAGTCGATGTACCAGAAAAATTATATCTTTGTACAACACTTCGTTCAGGAGGTGTATCGCCATCAACGCTGAAATGCGTGAAAAACTACTATATCACGCAAGACGTTTACATTTATTACTTCATTGCTACTGACTCAATTCGCAACACTTTTCGCGGACAGTATCCACATCTACCGCTGAGTGTACCCATAAAAATACTCGTATATCATTTTACGATACATACTTTAGAATATATATAAAATATAGAGGTAATTGAAAAACGGCCGCATCATGCATGACGTTTTAATTGACTACCTCTTTTCTACTGACTTACTTCGCAACACATTTCACAGACAATAGTGACATATGACACTGAATCAATGACACTCAATCATCCTGCTAAATCATCTCACTGTTAAGCTCATAGTTCAGGGGATACGACATCATAAACATTGAGCTGCGTGAAAATGAAACCGTATGGCGAAAGTCGCTGGACATGCAGATGAAATATTTATGTAAATACGTGTGAAAAGTGTTAAAGATATGTGGAATATACTCGACATGGGCGTATGCAGGCAAAGACTGGGGTAGAAAGCTCATTCTTAACCCCCGGAAAATTTGAGTCACGTTTAGTACACATAATAGCTACGATCCGGAAAGAATTACTATAGTGGCAAGAGCCAGCCTTCTAATGAGATGGGAGGGAGAGAAGGTGGGCAGGAGATGGACAGATAGCGATTTGGAAGAAGGAGACAGGTACATGTAGGAGAAGGAGGAGGAGGGGACTGGACATAGATAGGGAAAATGGAAATTGGCTGAGAGAGGGAAGAGGACGAGAAGAGAAGAAAATCAAAAGAGGAGGAGATGGATAGTGACACGAGTAGGGAGAGATTGGCAAAGAGAGGGGGAGGAGAAGGTGGAATTAGATGATCAGAGGGCGAAAGAGCATATAGCCAGAGGGGGAGCAGGAGACCGGCAGAGATTTGAGGAAGAGAAGATTGATGGAGAGAGGGACAAGAGGAGAGAGTGGGGATGAAAGTGGTGCACAGAATAGTGGGTGGGGGAGTTGGACAGAGACGAGATGAAAGAAGAGATGGAGAGAGAGAGAGGTGAAGAGGGTGATGGACTAATAGATGGTTGGAATTGGAATAAATACAGATCTCGCCAACGCTGGGTACTCAGCTAGTATAGCTATGGGGTGGCCAAGATGAAAAGGTCCCGTGTTATACAGAACAAGATACATGGTGACAATTATTGAACTATATGAAATAAAATCGTCATAACTTCTGAACGTTTCTTTAAAATCTTTATACAACAAAATACACTAATAATAATTATGCAACATAAGCCACCATCTTAACTAATTAGAGGGCCTTATAATTATTACAACAACAATTGCAGCTACATACATTCATTACTGGCTATTACTATTGATGTGTCAGTACAGCATGGAATTCAAACTTTTACACAACGACACAAGCTCAGCACAATAGGCTGTGGGCTGGTGGGACTGGACCAGGTGACATCAGGCAATCACCATCGACAGTTGCACTCAATATTTATTTGGCACATTTAAACAAGACAAATAACATATAAAACCATCAAAACATTTTTAAAATTACCTACATCTTTCAATTTGCAATTTAGAGGAGAGCAAGTTACTTCAAAATATAAACATTCATAAACCACGATACTTATGGCCTATTACACATTCAGTGAAATGAATTAAAGTTATTTACTCAAAAACTATCATTAACCTGAAGAACAATTTACTAAAATTTAACGAGGAAATGTAGTCTTTCATTACTGCAGTGACTGGTATTGCCAAAGTAATTCAGAGTACAGGCAACAAAAAATCAGATACCGTGGCACACAACCATGTTACTTAAATGGCAGACACTCTATAATGTAGGATATAAAATATAAAATTTTATGTGACCAAGCAACCTCGTGGGATTCAACAAAGTAAGCCCAGAAGCGGACGCCCTCTCACTCTTCTCTTTCCAACACAGGCTCGGCATGGACCCTCAAATGGGAGCAGCAACGGTCACAAATAGGCACGAAACATCCCAGAACTAGTGGATATCTACAACAGACTGACATCTGCCTTAAGTAACTAGAAACACAATAATTCATTACAGCACATCGTCTGTAGAATAAATCATCCTACTAATGAACGTCAGCTAAGTAGTACAAATCTATTATCTTTTGTGCGTAAGGCCAGTTATACATTAAGCCGCGAGCGAACTAGATACACGGCCAGTCGGCACGCGCGGTCAAAGAGGCGAAAAATACACAACAGCACAACCAGGACGCAACCCAGGACCATGCACTGGCTACCAAGACAAACAGAAGAAGTCCCTATAAAACAAAATCAAAATACAAATAACTAGCATGCAGGCTAACGTATATCGAGTCGAGCCCCCACCCCCGACGCAAAACACAAAGCGATTTACTTACAGCAAATAGCCACACTTAAATTTGTAATTAAATGAGAATTAATTACAATATCCACATACTGTCATTGAAGGAAGTCTTGTACTTTCATTAACAGAATCAGTTTCAAACTATGCAATCACGCAGTAACAACTGGCCTCTCAGTGGAAATGGAAATGAGCGTTTGGCGTCAGTGGCCGGGAGGCCCCTCGCGGGGCAGGTCCGGCCGCCATATCGCAGGTCTTATTACATTCGGCGCCACATCGGGCGACCTGCACGCCGGATGGGGATGAAATGATGATGAACACAACGCAACACCCAGTCCCTGAGCGGAGAAAATCTCCGACCCAGCCGGGAATCGAACCCGGGCCCAAAGGACGGCAATCCGTCACGCTGACCACTCAGCTACTGGGGCGGACGGCCTCTCAGTAATAATTTATGAAACTACTCATTTAGAACTAGACACGTGTCTCTCAGATATAAACGGAACAGTAATGTTATTGCAATTCACGGCAAAATATATCCAGGGAAAATTTTATCCGTGTATATCTATAGTAACTAGCCAGCTTAACTCCGTTGTGTGATATAAATACAATAACCAGACGGCACTTAGACAAGAACCAGCCAAACTCTTTTCAGTGACGGTTAAGCACTGACAATAGCAACCTACAAACAGAATGTATCAGCTCTCCAGGCCCTAGTAAATGTTAATCATCACGTCACATACAGCTCTCACTAGAACATTGCGTACTAAGCAAGTTAAAATTAGACACATTCGAGGACAGACTCAGTAGGAGTAGCACCGGCGGCCAAGAAAATTAAGTCAAAATCATAGGCCCCAGTAGTCGATTCCAGCCACAACTTATAGCACAAGCAAGGCCCTTACCCTCTTGCTGGTTCGACGAAGCCATCCGCCGCAGATCCCGTTGCCAGGAGACATATAGCGAGCGAAATACACCAACGACTGGTTCCACGCCGGCGATATTTCCTACGTCACAATCACCCGGTTAAACAGCCCCTTTTAGATGTGTTGTTCATGCTGCCTCGCAGGGCACCTGTACTGTCCGCCAGACACTAACCAACGACGTTACAGCTAGGCGTCCCAAAGCAAAATTCCACGCTACTTGCTAAAGCTTACCGCTCGCTCCCCGATCGGCCCGGTAGGTGACGCCACCGCGCGCTCTGTGCACACCACCGGAAAGATGTCCCATACCGGCGGCGGGAATATCGCTGATCGAGCCACAAGGCTCAACTATGGACAGGGTTAATTTTTACTATTCTACTCTAGAGGGATAGAAAAAGTTGTAATTCCCGCAGCGTTACAGGTGTGCCAGAAAATCTTATAAACCTACTGTTGCTGGCCTGCCCACCGAGCTAATCCCAGTGGGCGTGCCCTTGGCACTGGGCTGGCCCAAGGTACTTGAACTCGCTGCAGTCCCTATCGTGATTAGTTAGTACCTACATTCTATTCTAAGCTACTAGTACCTAATAACTAAAAAGTAAGTGTTGTTTTCAGGTTGATGTTATTGACATACCTGCCTTGCTGATCCAGGAGCGCAACGGATCTCATTCGTAATGGTGATTGGCCATTCCGCTCCGGCGGTACTGGGAAGGTGCATCTCAATCTTAGTCGGTTATTTTCAGTCAACGACCATTATCGTACCTTATAAATTTCCTCAAGTTTTTCTGCGATACCTCGCTTGCCAGGGTGTTTAGAATCTGAAAGGTATCATCACGTCTTAGCAAGGAAAATGTGTCAGGGTTAGGTAGTTGTTGTCGTAATCCGGTTGCCACATGTTGTATATCGGACAGCCACAGATAAAGTTATCAGGAGTGCCTTCCTCAGTGCCAGAGCCACACGGTGGGGTTGACTATTTCTCAAAACGACATAAATATGTTGGATATGGTCCATGCCCTATGAGAAAATGCAGCAGACGCCTACTCGGTATAAAATGTACATTTGTAACCTTCCCCTAATGTCAGGCAACAGTTAAAAGACACTCCGTCCTGTTTCCTCATGTTCCCACGACTCTTGCCATAATTCCTCCCCTCTTCTTCTGATTGCAAATTCATCACGCCCATAATCTCCCTAGCTTTTTCTATTTTTCCTTTGGTTACCCATGCTGCCTGTTCGCGTATTCTAATGCCTAGAGGACATAGGCCCATCAGCAGCAGCAAGGTCCCCCCCCCCCCCCCCAGGAGTTGTACTGTAGGCCGCTACAGAGCATAACACCATATTCCACTGCATCCTCCTTACAGCCATGGCAGACATCACCCTCGTGAGCCTGTGTCCAGCACGTCTTCACTAAGTTGTAGTTTTCCAGCAAGCGCTCCATATTGGTATTCCAAAAGAGTGGCCCCAGGACGGCTCCAGCTATAGAGCAGCCCTAGACACTCCTTTTCCCGCAAACAGGAGAAGAGCTAAGGCTACCACAAGTTGTCCAAGGCGCCACTGATATCCACCATGATACTCACCAAATACTTATGCGAGGCTGAGCTACAGACCTCGGCTGCCAAGGCAATTGCGTCAGACGCCGATCGCCCAGGCCGAAAGCGGTCTGCGTGGCGCCACTGTGGGGAGGTGTGTTGCCTTTCCATAAGGCCCCAGGAGACCCTCTGATTCCCGGAAATCATCGGATTTTATCCGAAGTGCTCTTTGGCTCACAGGAACCTAAGTAGGGCGGTTACCGCAACGGTCTATCCCGTGGCCTTGACCACTTTAGGTGGTGTGAAGCTAGCACAGAAAGGGCCGTCCATGCATGACGTTAAAGGGCTAGCCCTTAACTGGGTGAAATACTCACTGGACCGCACTGGTCCACCATGAATTATCAAACGTAGTGGTTGAGACACAGTCGGCCATGATCCTCCAGTACGTGTGGAGGCCCTCCGGGGAACGTAACTTGGGTCTGAGTGCCGCACCATCTCGTTGATGTCAAACTCCACAACATAAGACCCAGGTCAACATCTTTCTACATCTCCGGGCTGTGTTGAACGGTGGTGAGGTTTGTCGTGTGTTAAGGAAGGACGTTAAACTCCCGTCATGGTAGGAAGTTCAACGCCTCCAACCCAAGGCGAAAGGAAAGAGTGGGTGGCGCAGGGGAAGCTACGTTGCGAGAGACACACCACCTGTCTCTCCTGAGTTGAGCGGCGGATGTAGGGCGGGTGCGGCGCATTGCTGGCCTCAGTTGCGACGTGCAGCGCCTGCCTGTCGCCGCTGCTCCCCAGATGCAGGGCGAACTCCACTATCTGTGTCTCTGCTGCCGGTGGCCTGGTTTGCCGTCGTGAGATCTTGTTTCAAGTAAGCAATTGTGCATCGCTGCGCCTCTGGTCTTCCGAGGCATCTTCTACCAAGCCCAGGAGGTGGTAACACAGCCCGGGTTAGATTACATGGGTCCAACCCCCCCAAACGACTGGGTGACCGACCCACCACCCGAGTAGGAGTGGATCCCTGGCCGCAAGGTGGAAGCTCAGGCTAGTAGGGGGCGAAGGGCGAGAGGAGCATCTGCTTCTCCGGAGTGTGGGGCACACTTGCTGATGCGGGACAAATGGTACTAAAGGGGACCACTGAGTTGGAGACGACTTGTTGAACCCAGTAGCTCTGATGGATGCATGGTTGATGGGCGAGCTGCAGTTTGTCCACCCCCCCCCCCCCCCACCCAACCCCCATGCCAGAGGCTCCCAGTTTCTTCGCTTGTCAATTGTTGAAGACGGCTATAGAAGAGACAAGCGACTCCAGTGCGCCCATGAGGGTTTCTGTGCTAGCCGATCCCTCGCCACAAGATGGCCCGGGTCAGGAGATGGAGGATGACATAATGAGTAGGAACACAAGGAACACGCAGATCCCTGATCAGAATACAAAAAACTGGAAAATTAGTCAGGCTGCAGTCGAGGCCATTAAAAATGATCTGGCTGCGTGGGCAATAGCCAACGAGAAACTTGAAGGTCGCATTGAAGAATTAGAGAAAGAAAATGATAGGTTACGAAAGCAGCCCGCGAAAAGATGGGCTGTCGTGGCTGCACAAGCGGCACCAAAGAGCCAAAAAACTGGAGAAACGATAGCTAAGGTTTCCAAACGACTGGACACGGCGGGCTTTTTGTGACCCATTCCCGGCCAAAACATTAAAAAGGTACAGGAAATATTTACGACGACAGTCAACCCGGCGAGAGAAAAGATTAAAATTAGCAGAATCAAGGCAACTAAGAATGTGGTAATAGTTCATGTTGCCACTGAAGATGACAAGAACAAATTATTAAGTAACCAAGAGTTGTTTAAGGCCGTTAAATGTGAACCCCCCCCCCCCTTCCAAAGAAGCGTAACCCATTAGTTATCTTGTATGATGTCCCAACGTCCTTAAAGGAGGAGGATTTATATGAGACTTTGTATCACCAAAACTTAGACGATATTGACTTACAACTTTCAAGAAAGATTTTAAGTTAAGGTTTAGAACAGGACGTAGGGATCGAGATGTTGTCCATCACATTGCCGAGGTTTCGGGTGCTTTGTGCAAATGTTAACGACTATGGGCAAGGTATATACTTGCTTTCATGCCGTAAATGTAAAAGATTACCTAGTGGTACCTCGTTGCCACAAATGTTCAGACACTGATCGCGTTCATAAGCACTGCTACAGGAAGCCGGCATACTCTAAGTGCACTGCCGAGGATCATATAAGAAAGGATTGCAAGAAGTCAAATGCCTGCATTCTATGTACGCGCGGAAGGAAAAAAAGACTGCGGTGCCACTGAAAGAAACTGGCCAACATACAAAATATTGGAACAACGATTAATTATTATTGATTATGCCTGAGACCAGGGTAGTTAAGAAGAGGAAGTCCCAGTGTAAAAGGAGGAGAGATGCTGAGACGGCAAGCAAGTTCAAAGATTTTCTGGAGTCACTGTCAGAAATGAGAGCTTGAAAAGCAACAATAGTGGACACCTGCATTCAAACCAAGGCAGTGGCTCAAGCTCCTCCAAGTGTCTTCTCCTCCCACAACCAGATAGAGGAAGCCGAGAGACATGTGGAGCGACCAGTGGTAGTTGGCCTTTCAGTGGTAATTCAGAGCAGCGAAATTTTAGACAACCACTCGCGAACAGGCACAATCAACATCACTCTGCCTGCGTTCATGGAGCAGTCACACCAACTAATTCAAGATAACACTGTAACCACCACGATGCCAATACAGGAAGTGCCGCAACTGGGTGCTTCGGGTGCAGACCCAAGAAAGGTATACCCCAATTTAGAGCACACTATGCGGTTGAATGGTTTGCATTAGGACGTTCAAACGGTTCGGCTGGCCGCGGAGAATGATAGGAATTAGTATGTACAAGCGTACGCGCCTTGTTAATGTCGTATGTGTCTGGGGCTTTCGGCAGCGTCACGTTTGTTGCCTGCGATCGAAAAGTCCTTCCTTGCATCACCGCAACCCAGCTGTGTTTAACAGTCCGGTTCACATCTCTTCAAAATGGCTTTGAGCACTATGCGAGTTAACTTCTGAGGTCATCAGTCGCCTAGAACTTAGAACTAATTAAACCTAACTCACCTAAGGACATCACACACATTCATGCCCGAGGCAGGATTCGAACCTGCGACCGTAACGGTCGCTCGGCTCCGGACTGCAGCGCCTAGAACCGCACGGCCACTCCGGCCGGCAGTTCACATCTCTGTCTGATCATCTGTATCCATGCTCCACGCATGGATACAGCCTATTTGGGAGATTGAGAATCCGCATTTCGCGATCGAGAAGTGACTGTGCGGTGTGCAGTGTCCGGTCACGGAATAATCGGTGCGATATTCCTTGAAGGCATGGTGGCTACCGAACAGTACGTAAAAGTTTTGGAAGATGATTTCATCCTCAATATCCAAAGTTACCTTGATTTCGACAAGACATGGTTCATATAAGACTGAGTTCAACCGTATCGAAGCAGGAGGGTGTCTGATTTCCTCCTGGAAGAGCACTATGGGAACCGTATTCTGGCTCTGGGGTACCCAGAGGCGACTGGCATGGGCCTCGATTGTCCACCGTATCTTCCGGATAGGAACACATGCGACCATAAAGACCATGTGTACAGCAATAACCTCAAAACCATTGCTGAGCGAAACCAGCCATTCAACAGATCATCGAAAGCATCGATGTTCCGACACTTCAGCGGGTCACGCAGAAATTCACTATTCTTCTGCGCCACATCATCGCCTGTGATGGCAGGCATATCGAGCATGTAATAACCTAAATCCGAATATCTGTAATGACGTTTACATGTTGAAAAAGGTGTCACAGAAGTAGTTTTCAACCAATTTACGTTTCCTTTTTGTATTTCAATAATTGTCATCCTGTATTCGAACCCATCTGCGTGTTCTTATTTTATAATGCTAGGGCGGCGCTCAGGCGAGGTCATGTGATGTCAAGCGGCTTTTATTGATCAGTGCTGCGTTGTGATTGGTCAGTTTGAAACTTGTTGTGAATACAGTTCTGCAACGTGCCTTTCTCAATCGAAGAAAGAGTGTTTATTGTTGAAACTTTTTTTTGGATTTAAGACGTTTCAAACGTTAAATGGAAGGTGCACGATAAAATATCGAGAGACAACTGCTCCTGAAAAAACTGTTGCGCAGAAACGATCACTAAATTTAGAACGAGTTCATCCTCTAACGCCAAACGTAACTGTATAAAGAATGTTTGTTCGCCGGAAAATATTGAACGTGTTAAGAAGACTTTGGTAAAAGTCTTCTTAGGTGCCTCTGCATGATTTTAAAGTAGACATTTTGTGCGTTTTCAGGCCACCAGATTGTAAACACAATTTTCTTCAACAACACCTTGAACTCTCAAGCTTATGCAATAGAATTGCTGCAACCATTCATACCGCGGGTAACGGAGGAACACCGAGACTATACGTTTTTCCAGCAAGATGGCGCTACGGCGCGTACTTCTTGCTTTTCAATCCCATATGGCCATGAAGCTTTCGGAGAAGAACTTAACAGTTTCCTCAGGATTATGGCCTCCCATATCGCCCGATCTCTATACCTTGATTTTTATGTGTGGGGTAATTTGAAGGGTTAAGTCTATAGTAATAACCTGAATTCAGTTGAAGAGGTGAAAACAAACACGTGCAATGAGATTGCGGAAATCACACCAAATGAATTGGCAAATGCTTCCAGAAACAGATGTGCTGAATTGTGTATCGAAGTGAATTGTGAACATTTTCAGCACCTCCTGTGAACTGTTGACCTATTGAGTGTTTAGTACGTTGTTTTTTCTTAATAATAATTTACTAATCTGTATTTACAGCAAACGAGTAAATTGTATGTAGCTTATAAGACATGGGGCTACCGTGTATAAATCAAAAGCACACTGATCTACAGTATTAATTTATTTGGTTAACCTGTCTTCGACCTACAAGACTATCAGCAGACTTTAACTGAGGAATGTAACTAGGACTTGGCAGCGTATTAAATATGAGAAATTAATCGCCGTCAGTCTTAAATCGTATCTACCTAAGCACTAGAGGGAGAATGCAGACCTTAAAATTGAATGTGACTCATCTGAACAATAGGGATCTCGTCGTGTACAGTTTCTTTAAGACCATACAGCCACGTGTTAGTCATCAGGCAGCCTAATATAGCATTGACACTTTAGTGAATTATTTAAACAAAATTAATAAATAAGTGTGCATAATAAAGGAGAAAGCAGCTACGATTAGTTACCGAACATAGTGCAGTGGACAACAAACGACGGGGTAGTGTTAATCATGCGTTTATTCAAGTCAGAAATATTTATTCCAAGTGGTAACCTCACGTACTTAGTCACTGAACACAATAAATGTATAAAACCAAAGCGTTTTACTTTACAAAGTAAGGAGAGCGCTCGTAAGCAGTTAAAATTATAAAGTAAGGCTTCGAGCAGTGCATCATATCACTTAAACTGCAGCAAAATCCTAAACTTCAGCTGGCGAGTTGCAGTCTCTACATGTTAGAAAAATAACCACGGCAGAAATGTTCACTCATTGATGGAAGGCTAAACGTCTGTGCCACTAATATTTAGTGCCGTAAAATGTTTCTAAGTCCTGAAGTAGAGCATGCTGAAATATTTGTATGGTCTCCAAGGGTTACTCTGGTTGCACAAACGTACCAAAAACAGCCTTACCATCCAACCGATGAAGATGACAGACAACAAATCTTGCTCTGCCAGCCTTCCTGCGCATTAAATGTAGCAACTGTCAGCTTGACCACAACTCTTAAAATTACGTATATTTCAACATATATGCATTTAAAATATTTATGACATATATTTCTGGTTAACTTGCATAGTGGTCTTAGATTATTCAGTTTCATACATACCTAAATAACTAGTGTTATTCATATATTATAACTATAAGACGGAACTGAAAGAGCCTATTGAAGTCGATGACTTAATGCGCCATGACCATCTTACAAAACACTATTTTACCAAAAAATTCTAGTTAAATAACCTAACGATAACAGGATCATAGGACAAATCACCCATGCTGGCTATAATCTTTAGTTTACATGTGGACAAACCTTTGGTTTTCCCATTCTGTGTAAAACATTCAATAAATTATTTATAACGATTTGTCTATTTATGCAACAACAATATAAAGTATAGCTGGCTTCAAAGCCTTCCCATCTGTGTGTTGTACGCATTAGAGCATGTCTGTAGCCGGCCGCAGTGACCGAACGGTTCTAGGCGCTTCAGTCTGGAACCGCGCGACCGCTACGGTTGCAGGTTCGAATCCTGCCTCGAGCATGGATGTGTGTGATATCCGTGGGGTAGTTAGGTTTAAGTAGTTCTAAGTTCTAGGGGACTTATGACCTCAGATGCTAAGTCCCGTAGTGCTCAGTGCCATTTCCACCATTTAGAGCATGTCTGTAACTTTTGTTATTGATTTTGTAAAAAAAAAATGTATATAAAAACGTTAATAACTTTGTTAACGTTGTCTTCGTAAAGACGATAATTACTTTACTGAGGTCGTCCCACTACCGCAAGTTGAACGTTGTCTTTCGACTTTTGGTAGCAAGTCTGGAATTAGATTAACCGTTTCCAGTGAATGCTCTTAGTTTAAACAGTCCGTTCCTAGCCGTATTTCTAACCTTCTTCAAGCACTCTTGGGCACGTCCCTTCCCCCCCCCCCCCCCCTCCCCCATCCCACTTGGGGCTTTCCAAGAAACGAAGTCTCTCGGCCGGGCGAGCACACCCTTACTGCCATTCATGGCTCGCTCGAACAACACTCGGCACATTGCCCAGTGCCCACTTATCTTGTCGACCCGGCCACTGCACGGCGGTTTGCCATCCACGTATCGCTCAACACCCGTTGATGCTGAATAGTTTACATAGGTGATTCACCGCTCGTTATGACGCAGCTGACTATCCTCGTCAAAAAGCATTCACTTTTCGTGATCAACTTTGAAAAAGCTAAAAGCTATCGCAAATCGCGAGTAAAGTACCAGTACAGAATAAAAGTCGTTTTTGATACTGCAGTGTTAATAAAATTAGAGACGTTAAAAAATGGCTCTGAGGACTATGGGACTTAACTTCTGAGATCATCAGTCCCCTAGAACTTAGAACTACTTAAACCTATCGAACCTAAGGACATCACACACATCCATTCCCGAGGCAGGATTAGAACCTGCGACCGCAGCGGTCGCGCGGTTCCAGACTGAAGCGCCTAGATCCGCTCGGCCACTCCGGCCGGCAGAGAGACGTTAAAGTGAAACAGTAAACATATATAAAACAGACAAACCAGAAAAAGTTAATTACAAATTTCTATATAGTAATTTTGATTAAATTAGCAGTCACAATAAAACACAGTTAACGCAAAGGAGTCATTTTGAAGAAAAACTCAAAAAGATGGTACAGAAATAATGAACACTGAATGCCAAAGAAATTGGTGTAGGCAGGCGTATTCAAATACAGCCATATGTAAATAGGCAGAATAAGACGCTGCTGTCGGCAACGCCTATATAAACCAACAAGTGTCTGGCGTAATTGTTAGATCGGTTACTGCTGCAACAATGGCAGTTTAGCAAGATGTAAAAGAATCTGAACGTGGTGTTATAGTTGGAGCACGAGCGATGGCACACTGCATCTCCGACATAGCGATGAAGTGGCGAATTTCCTGTATGATCATTTCACGACTTTACCGTGAATATCAGGAATCCGGTAACATATCAAATCTCCGACATCGCTGCGGCCAGAGAAAGACCCTGTAAGAACGGAACCAACGACGACTGAAGAGAATCGTTCAACGTGACGGAAGTGCAAAAATTCCGCAAATGGTTTCAGATTTCAATGCTGGGTCTTCAAAAAGTGTCAGCATGCCAATAATTCCACCAAACATCATCGATATGGGCTTTCGGAGCCGAAGACCCACTTGTAGACCATTGATACAGGTTGCCTCGTCGGGCGAGCCTCGTTTGATATTGTATCAAGCGGATGGACGTGTACGGGTATAGAGAAAACCTCATGAATCTAATGACCCTGCATGTCAACAGGGCACTATTCAAGCTGGTGGACGCTCTATAATGGTGTGGGGTGTGTACAGTTGGAGTGATATGGGACCCCTGACACGTCTAAATGAGACTGACAGGTGACACTTACTTAAACATCCTGTCTGATCACCTGGGTCCATTCAAGTCCATTGTGCATTCCGACGGCCGCGGTGGCCGAGCGGTTCTAGGCGCTTCAGACGGAACCGCACGACTACTACGGTCACAGATTCGAATACTGCCTCGGGCATGGATGTGTGTGATGTCCTTAGGTTGGTTAGGTTTAAGTAGTTCGACGTTCTAGGGGACTGATTGACCTCAGAAGTCCCATAGTGCTCAGAGCTATTTGAACCATTTTTTGAAATATTCATTGTTTGTAAATATCCGTGTTACAGTGTAGTACTTTTATTGCGTTCAACATGGACAAAAAAAGGGTGTGTAAATAAAGAACATCATTGTAGTATATTTCTTTGTAAATATACGGTATTCATTACGGCAACGGCCTTGCCGCAGTGGATACACCGGTTCCCGTGAGATCACCAAAGTTAAGCGCTGTCGGGCGTGATCGGCACTTGGATGGGTGACCATCCAGCCGCCATGCACTGTTGCCATTTTTCGGGGTGCACTCAGCCTCGTGATGCCAATTGAGGAGCTACTCGACCGAATAGTAGCGGCTCCGGTCAAAGAAAACCATCATAACGACCGGGAGAGTGGTGTGCTGACCACACGCCCCTCCTATCCGCATCCTCAGCTGAGGATGACACGGCGGTCGGATAGTCCCGATGGGCCACTTGTGGCCTGAAGACGGAGTGCTTTTTTTAGACGGTAGTCATTACTATCAGTTTTTCAATAACTTTCATTTCTATAAACATTATGACTTATTTTACCTTTTGCTATGTCAAAGACAAAATCTCATGAATCTATTTCATTGTATGTTTGAGTAGTAGTTTAATAAAAAATAATTTTACATATTACATACTAATAGAAAAAACAATAGTTTTTCATACGTATCATGAAATGACAGGCACGCTGTGCTGGTAATGTCGTCACACAAACGCACTCAGTAACTAGTGATAGAAGTTTGCTTAGAGTTCTAGCTTAATCTTTAAAGTTGTGCTGTGTATTAGCTGTTCATAACACAGTTGAAATCCTTGCTTGGCAGTTGGCACCAGCTATGAGGGTGCTTTCCCACTGTGACAGAGCACACACGGAACTATAAAATAGCCTGGGAGAAAAGAGGCCAAGAGTGACAGTGGAGGTCAGACTGGTATGAGAAAAGGAAGTTTCAGCAACCTGGAGCCAGCTCCGGGATCCAGGGTCAGCAGTGGTGGGACACCACTTCACGCGCCAGTTCATGACGGCGCATTGCCTAGGTTGTTTACATTCTGGAGTGGCTGCTTCAGGAGTTGGTCACATGCCTGAGAGGTTGGGTGGTGACTGGCTTCTAGTGATCGGTGATAGTGGCCCCATGTTTATGGAGGACGGGTGGCCGCTGTTTTCATAGGGACTGGAAGAAAAGGAGGTGGAGAGAGTAGCGAAGAGTGCCAGCCAGGAAGCACAACGACAAGCGAACAACTGAGATGGGAGTCATCTGGGCAAGATGGAGAGGTGAGTTCGCGTGGGCAACAGTGAAGGCGACCTCGTGAAATCTTGGCCTGAGCTGCAGCGACTTCTTATCAACAAATTGATCCAGGCTTAAGATTATCACATAACACATTCTTTTAATGTATTGCTGTTTGCAGTCAACCTTGGTATTGCACAGGATAGTGAGACTTCACTACAAAAATCCATCTATAGACTTAACAAAATTTCTAAACAATATAATATGAAAATATCCTTTCCAAAAACGGAAGTGATGGTTTTATAAGGGACAAAACCACTGAGGACAAAGATATAATGGGGAACAAAATCACTGAGCAAGTTCGTCATTTCATCTATGTGGGAAATACAATAACTATCAAAATGAACACGACAATGAAATTACGGAAACATGAAATAATATGTGGAACATACAACAGTAAATCGAAAAACAAATAAAGAAAAGACAGAAAAATCAAATTTTGTAACGTTTGCCCCCACATTGGTTTATGTAAGTGAAACTTGGACAACTACTAAACAGCAAGAATGCAGAATCCAATCAGCTGACACTAAATATCTAAGAGAAAATGGCTTCACAAGATTTGATAGATTAGAAACTAAAAGAACAGAACTTGGTACTACCAAAACAAACCTTAAATTTCAGACCTTTGCGTACAAGACCAAGAAAGCAAAGGCTGGATGCTTAGGAGACAGGCATACGGCCTAGACCGTGATGCAAGAGGAAGAAGTAGTTGAAGAAGAAGAAGAAGAAGAATTATATTGCTTTTGAATGCATTATTGGTCTTATTTATTTTTACCTGTGGGCAGCATTGCGTAGCCTGCTTCAGTGGTCCTTGGTAATCTAGTATTTCTCTTGTTCATTCGCTTTACTTGTATTAATTTTGGGGCCTGATGAATCAGCTCCCGTTGGATTAACACTGGGTTAGAACCTTGCTGTTTTATATTTCTTGTCTTCCTTGGTTGTCTCTTATTTTGTTCCCTTCCTGTTATTTTCCCTTCCTTAAATTATTTTGATGGGCAGGAATTAATTCGTATTTGTGGACTCAGTTTACTTGTGTCACTTTTAACCGTGCTCTCTGATTTATTGAATTCTTTTGTGTGTTTGTGTGTGTATGTTTCAAATTCGTTAAGTGTCTACACCTTCACAGCTCCCGACACTTTCTGCTCCCAACGGCTCCTGCATCCCAAATTGATGTTAAATAGCTGTTCCAGTTGTTGTGAAGCACATGTGGTAATATGGCAGAACCATATGTGTATATGAGTAATGTTGATTGGTTGGTTGATTTGAGGAAGCGGACCAAACAGCGAGGTCATGGGTCCCATCGGATTAGGGAAGGATGGGGAAGGAAGTCCGCCGTGCCCTATCACAGGAACCATCACAGCTTTTGCCTAAAGTGATTTAGGGAAATCACGGAAATCAGGATGGCGCGACGCGGGTTTGAACCTCGTTATCCCGAATGCGAGTCCAGTGTACTAACCACTGCGCCACCTAGCTCGGTACTGTATATTATGAGAGCCTATTAACTTGGCGGGAGGGTGCATAATTCAGGCGATGATGGACGCTCTCAATTTTGAGATGGCGATTGTTTGGCATCTCTGTGGAGGAGTCACGAAAGAGGCTTTACGGAGATTTTGCAGTCATTATCTAGAAAGGAGACCAGTAGTAACTTCCGACATAGGCTATCGAATGAGACGGGTCTCAGTCAACACGATCGATAGCTGGCGATTTCAGAACTGCCTGATACTATGTCATTAAAACGACACCCGTGGTGTTCATATCCACCATCAATCATTCGGTCAGCAAACACTGACCCCATCGACAGTTGTCATATGAATGACCGTGTTCTGCACGGAAATACCAAGTTCAACACTTGAAAATTAAGATAACTATGAGAGGCAGTCAAGTGAAAACGAGACCGATGGGAAAAAAGTAAGTAAACTGTTCATTTTTTAAAAGTAATCGCCTTAAACGTTAATGAATTTATCCCACTGTGCGGATCAACGGTCAGCGACTTGATGGAAAAATGTTTACGGTTGCCTACGAAAACATGATTGTATCCAGGCGTGGAGGACTCCAAAAACATTAAAAAAAATCGCGTGGGGAAAGATCGGCACTCTACGGAGGATGTGTAAGGGTATTTCAGCGAAACTTCTGCAGCGTACTTGAAAGAACCTTGGCAACATGTGGGAATCATTTTCTTACACAGGGATAAGTGTGTTAATAGTTGTGGTGATCATTTTGAAATAATGTACTTACTTTTTACTATATGTCTCCTTTTCATATGAAAAACCCAGTTTCGGATTACAATTTAGCAGTGGTTTAGGACTGAAGATAAGAGCGAGATTCTAGTCTGAAGTACTGCTTGAATTCCTTCTTGAAACTAGTTACTTATACCTCTTTATGAAGTCATACACAGCCCACCGAAAAAGTTTTATTGCGAAACACGTTGGTCATAGCAATAATTGCTAGCAATATCAGTTATTAAGTAACAAGTCTGTATGTTTAACCACAAGTAATAGTAAAACTCTGAACTTAGTTAAAAATAATAACTGAGTAAGTTCTGTGGTAGATAAAAACTGTGTGCCGGTCGGGAATTCGAATGCGAGACATTTGTCTTCGCCAACAACTGCCTGCCAATGGAAAACGCCCCATATTCGAGTCCCAGTCAGGCACACAGTTTTAATCTGCCAAGAAGTTTCAGATCAGCACACACCCCGCTAGAGGATGGAAATTCATTCTGAACTACTGAATACCTCCTCATGCCAGAGCTTTCTCTCTTGAACAGTTTCGGAGGAACCCAAGAATTATGGTGCGAGGGTTTTGTGTTTTAACTTCGTTCATGATCTAGAACCAATAGCGTAAGACGAAAACGAAACAATCGCTGCGTCCTTATCTGTCATCCAGATGCGTGGACTAAGGCGAATAGTTTTAGGGATAAGAATGGATAATTACACTTCACCTGTCAGTGGGAAATTACTTCTCATTTTTTAAGCGTCAGTTATTGATGACACTGTTTTTGAAGTTGCTGTGACAGGTATGCTTTTGCATGCGCATGGTGTCGGACAGCTACGCTAACATGGAGTGACGGGCCGTACCGTTGACCGAACAGCAAATGGATGGAGGCGATGCTCAGTGACGTCTTCTGCGGCCTTCGTTAGCGGGCCACGCCCTCGGACTTGTTCCGGGAGGCACGCCGGCCGCTGCATGTACACAGATGCACTGCTATGGACCGGCAAAGAAAACTGTGTGCAGCACTGTGACGTTGTAATCGGCAGGGAAGAACGGTCCGTGTAAAATGCACTGTTGTTTTCCATATACCCACCAGGCTTAGTGGCTATAAAACATCAGTCCTTTGGAAACATTAAGTTATAGTTACCTCTGAATATACGCTGTCTGACAAAGAAGTAAACTAGCTAGGGAAGGGAGCAAGATACTAAACGAGGGAATGTGATGTTATTGCACTGATTACAAATCTTTTACAAATATCTTGGCAGTATGAGGCCATTTATCAGTGTGACGCACACACTCTCCGGCTTAGAACCGTGTACTGACTGGGCTTGAGATAGTGTCATAAAACCATTTTATCCTGAGGCAGACCAGACCACAACTATCGTAACTGATCTTTGATATCTTGGATGGTGGCACAGATGAAGTTGATGTCCGAATTAGTCCCAAAGAGCAGGTGATCTTGCTGGCCGCAGGAGTACGTCAGCATCTCATAGGCAGTTCATGGAAATACGTGCCATGTGGGGACAAGCGTTGTCCTGCTGAAAAATGCATCGCGATACTGTCGCATCAGAGGTAACACAAGAAGGTGCAGAATATACGTTACATACTGTATCTTCGGCCGAAGACTTCCGGCATACGAAGTCAGCCTCATTCTGCCAACGGCCTTGTCAAAGAGGGCGGAAGAGCGGATAGAGGTTCAGGGCACTCTCTTGTCCTAGGGGTGGGAAATTGCCCCTAAAGGCGGAAGAATCAGCAATGACCAACGACATGAGGATGCAGAAGGCAATGGAAACCACTGCATTAAAGACACGTAGCGTGTATCCACAGGACATGTGGCCTGTAATTGAAGAAGTGTCATGATGATCTCTCCATTGGCCAAAGATTCCGGAATAGTCCCCCATTCGGATCTCCGGGAGGGGACTGCCAAGGGGGAGGTTACCATGAGAAAAAGATTGAATAATCAACGAAAGGATAACGTTCTACGAGTCGGGGCGTGGAATGTCAGAAGCTTGAATGTGGTAGGGAAACTAGAAAATCTGAAAACGGAAATGCAAAGGCTCAATCTAGATATAGTAGGGGTAGTGCAGTGAAGTGGAAAGAAGACAAGGATTTCTGGTCAGATGAGTATCGGGTAATATCAACAGCAGCAGATAATGGTATAACAGGTGTAGGATTCGTTATGAATAGGAAGGTAGGGCAGAGGGTGTGTTACTGTAAACAGTTCAGTGACCGGGTTGTTCTAATCAGAATCGACAGCAGACCAACACCAACAACGATAGTTCAGGTATACATGCCGACGTCGCAAGCTGAAGATGGACAGATAGAGAAAGTGTATGAGGATATTGAAAGGGTAATGCAATATGTAAAGGGGGACGAAGATCTAATAGTCATGGGCAACTGGAATGCAGTTGTAGGGGAAGGAGTAGAAGGAAAGGTTACAGGAGAATATGGGCTTGGGACAAGGAATGAAAGAGGAGAAAGACTAATTGAGTTCTGTAACAAGTTTCAGCTAGTAATAGCGAATACCCTGTTCAAGAATCACAAGAGGAGGAGGTATACTTGGAAAAGGCCGGGAGATACGGGAAGATTTCAATTAGATTACATCATGGTCAGACAGAGATTCCGAAATCAGATACTGGACTGTAAGGCGTACCCAGGAGCAGATATAGACTCGGATCTCAATATAGTAGTGATGAAGAGTAGGCTGAAGTTCAAGACATTAGTCAGGAAGAATCAATACGCAAAGAAGTGTGATACGGAAGTACTACGGAATGACGAGATACGTTTGAAGTTCTCTAACGCTATAGATACAGCAATAAGGAATAGCGCAGTAGGCAGTACAGTTGAAGAGGAATGGACATCTCTAAAAAGGGCCATCACAGAAGTTGGGAAGGAAAACATAGGTACAAAGAAGGTAGCTGCGAAGAAACCATGGGTAACAGAAGAAATACTTCAGTTGATTGACGAAAGGAGGAAGTACAAACATGTTCCGGGAAAAATCAGGAATACAGAAATACAAGTCGCTGAGGAATGAAATAAATAGGAAGTGCAGGGAAGCTAAGACGAAATGGCTGCACGAAAAATGTGAAGACATCGAAAAAGATATGATTTTCGGAAGGACAGACTCAGCATACACGAAAGTCAAAACAACCTTTGGTGACATTAAAAGCAACGGTGGTAACATTAAGAATGCAACGGGAATTCCACTGTTAAATGCAGAGGAGAGAGCAGATACGTGGAAAGAATACATTGAACTCCTCGATGAGGGTGAAGATTTGTCTGATGTGATAGAAGAAGAAACAGGAGTCGATTTAAAAGAGATAGGGGATCCAGTATTAGAATCGGAATTTAAAAGAGCTTTGGAGGACTTACGGTCAAATAAGGCAGAAGGGATATATAACATTCCATCAGAATTTCTAAAATCATTGGGGGAAGTGGCAACAAAACGAGTATTCACGTTGGTGTGTAGAATATATGAGTCTGGCGACATACCATCTGACTTTCGGAAAAGCATCACCCACACAATTCCGAAGACGGCAAGAGCTGACAAGTGCGAGAATTATCGCACAATCAGCTTAACAGTTCACGCATCGAAGCTGCTTATAAGAATAATATACAGAAGAATGGAAAAGAAACTTGAGAATGCGCTAGGTGACGATCAGTTTGGCTTTAGGGAAAGTAAAGGGACGAGAGAGGCAACTCTGACGTTACAGCTAATAATGGAAGCAAGGCTAAAGAAAAATCAAGACACTTTCATCGGATTTGTCGACCTGGAAAAAGCGTTCGACAATATAAAATGGTGCAAGCTGTTCGATATTCTGAAAAAAGTAGGGGTAAGCTATAGGGAGAGACGGGTCATATACAATATGTACAACAACCAAGAGGGAATAATAAAAGTGGACGATCAAGAACGAAGTGCTCGTATTAAGAAGGGTGTAAGACAAGGCTGTAGCCTTTCGCCCCTAATCTTCAGTCTGTACATCGAGGAAGCAATGATGGAAGTAAAAGAGAGGTTCAGGAGTGGAATTAAAATACAAGGTGAAAGGATATCAATGATACGATTCGCTGATGACATTGCTATCCTGAGTGAAAGTGAAGAAGAATTAAATGATCTGCTGGACGGAATGAACAGTCTAATGAGTACACAGTATGGTTTGAGAGTAAATCGGAGAAAGACGAAGGTAATGAGAAGTAGTAGAAATGAGAACAGCGAGAAACTTAACATCAGGATTGATGGTCACGAAGTCAATGAAGTTAAGGAATTCTGCTACCTAGGCAGTAAAATAACCAATGATGGACGGAACAAGGAGGACATCAAAAGCAGACTTGCTATGGCAAAAAAGGCATTTCTGGTCAAGAGAAGTCTACTAATATCAAATACCGGCCATAATTTGAGGAAGAAATTTCTGAGGATGTACGTCTGGAGTACAGCACTGTACGGTAGTGAAACATGGACTGTGGGAAAACCGGAACAGAAGAGGATCGAAGCATTTGAGATGTTGTGCTATAGACGAATGTTGAAAATTAGGTGGACTGATAAGGTAAGGAATGAGGAGGTTCTACGCAGAGTCGGAGAGGAAGGGAATATGTGGAAAACACTGATAAGGAGAAGGGACAGGATGATAGGACATCTGCTAAGACATGAGAGAATGACGTCCATGGTACTAGAGGGAGCTGTAGAGGGCAAAAACTGTAGAGGAAGAGAGAGATTGGAATACGTCAAGCAAATAATTGAGGACGTAGGTTGCAAGTGCTACTCTGAGATGAAGAGGTTAGCACATTGAAGGAATTCGTGGCGGGCCGCATCAAACCAGTCAGTAGACTGATGACCAAAAAAAGAAACTGTTTCTTCAATCGCTACCAGCCGTGAACTGAACAATGCGAAGAATGGGACCTCTGCCCAGGTCGCTGCCACACTCGCCGACGATGGTGCAGGATCGTGATTCACCGGTGAACACAATTCATCAGCAGTCCAAGCTTCTCCATCATGGCACCGTTCCAACGCAGCCGTTTGTGATGAAACGTTAAGTTCCTAGTTCGACTACTCTGACCAATGCTTGCCAATGACAAAGAATTTCGCAGTAAGCCCATTACTTGTTTTCCGATGGGAAGTGAAGATGTGAATGGGTTACGGTGTGTTTTGTACACAACAGGGTTATCCACCCTTGTGATGGTCAGATGTGGTCGAACGGAACCTTGATGATAAGTATGCCTTCCCTCACGTTCCCATGCACTCCAACACGGAGCCACTGTCACATTCGAATGCCCCGGAATACGATTCGGACATCCGGCCAAATAGGGACCCACGGTGAGGACATTTTCAAACTATGTCAGGTGCTGATAACGTTGTCTCACGCGAGTGTACGGCAACTCAATGTCTTTCACAGTGATCTCTCAACATTTGACGCTGTCGTCGCCCCTTTTATAGCCTGCCAGGCCTGGTAACAACAGTAAACACAAATAGCTCAAATGGACTCTAGCGACCGTTCTACGTGTCACAAAGAATTGCAACTCAAGTCATTTATGTTCTCGACGATGGTATGTACGTTGACATCCGACCATGTCATCTGGGTGCTTCACTTTTATGTGTCAGCCTTGTAGATGGGTATTAATTAATCGGCGACTATGAAGAGAAAGCTGTTAAAACACAACAATGAACAAAGTCCTTTCTGTTCGCGAGTTTGGAGATCAGCGTTCCACAACTTGAACCTTGAAGCAAGGAACATTAACCGGTAAAAAGTGTAGCCGGCCTTACAATACCAGTAGGCATAAACTTGACAAGGAACAACGCTTTCGAGAGGCGTGCTACTAGCATGAGCAAGAAATGGCCAAGTAAGGTGTTCGCATTTTGTTCCAGAGAATAATTAGTTGAAATGCCTGAATGCTAATGCTATTGCACTTTCATGCAGCTGCTTGGAACTCGTGAAGTTGTAGAGTCGATCGACAGAGTCTGCAAGTGTAGGAGGGAAATCATGTGCCCTCCGTGTCAGAGATAGTGTTTTAACGTGTCTATCATTTTGAAGTCGGGAGTTAGTGATTCTCTGTGATTAACGAAGTTACATTTCAGATGGTAGAAAACTACAAGAATTTAAAATGTACTCTCGTCTGAGAGTGTGGATTTTATTTAATCTTCTTTTTCTCGGCGTTACTCTCTATCTTCACAATGTCGCCCTGTTAATATGTTTGTGGAAATGTTAGTGGTAGAGGGTGGCCGGATGTCCTTCCTGTCACCAATTTCCCCCACCCCAGGTCGGTTTTGTGTACACCACCGGTCCGTGTGCAATATTATCCCATGTGAGTGCTTTTGATGACTGTGATGAGACGTGGGTATAAGGCTGATGTCCACCTAGTTTGGAAACAGCCTAAACTTCACATCTTGATTCTGTTTAGTGATTATCCGATGGTCTAAGCGATTTTAGGATTTACTGTGTGATAAAGTGCTCAGTAAGAAAGAGATCACATCAGGGTGTGGCGTGGAGCTGTTAGCTGGTAGGTAGTGATATTTAATAAAAAATACAGCCTTGTCGAGGTCTAACTGGACCGAATACACTACATTTCTTTCAGTGGAAATTTGAAGTGTGGTAGTTATTGGAGTGTTTTGGTCCATAGTCCTGTTTTTATCGTTATTGGAGTAGCTGCTAGGAATAAGCTGGAGGCAGAATAGGTTCTCCAGATGAGTGGCCGGACCTGAGAATCCGGCCTGACTGCAGTTAGCCATTCACCAGCAAAGCACTGAATTCTCTAAGAGTGGTAAGTTGAAACTGTCAGGTAGGCCCAAGTGGCGTTGGCGTCCTTTTTAAGAGAGTTTTATGTAGTGTATCAGAGCTGACAGTTAGTTCAGCTTCTCTGTAAAACCCTTCCTAGTTTTTCTTCGAATCAATACATCGATCAATTTGTTGCACGCGGCACAAGTTCGTGGATTCAGTTTGTGGCCGCTAGTGAGTCATCACGTGACGCTACGGCACTTTTGAGGACGAGAAGTAAGGTACGTTTAACTGTGGTCGTAGATAATACGGGCTTTTCTTCCGTTGCCTTTCGTCTAACAACAATAAATAATTACATCAGTGAACACTAACAATTTGTATTGTTTGCTGGGTACAGCATAGTACATACGCACTCTGTGTCCGAAAGTATGCGGAGTCCACTATGTAAATCGGAATTGAGCTCTAGACGTCATTAGGCCGGATCCGCCAGTATAAAAGGAGGTTGGAAGTATTATGTTGTCAGTAGAGAAGCAGTAATAGCAGAATGCGTTGGTCAGGAGAGCTAACTGACGTCCATTGTGGACTAGTTATTAGATGTCACGCGAGTAACGAATCCATCAGGGTCATCCTATGCCTTCTAAAGCTGCCCAACTCCACTGTAGGTTATGTGACTGTGTAGTGGAATCGAGAAGGAAAAACCACAGACAGACCAAGACCAGGCAGTCCTTATGTTCTCACGGACAAGGACCGTCCAACATTGCGGGGAATATTTGTAAAATATCGCAAGCAGTGAGCGGAAGTTGTCCGCATTCTTAGCCGAGTGGTCAGCTCGTCTGACTGCGGTGCACTAGGCCCGGTTTGACATCCGGCCGGCTCGGAGATTTTCTCCGGTCGGGAACTGGATACTGTGTTGTCCGCATCATCATTTCATTGTCATCGACACGCAAGTCACTTAATGTGTCGCCGACTGAAAAGAATTCGGCGGTCGAATTTCCCCAGGTGGGGACTCCCAGCCATCGACGTCATACAATCATTTATTCAGCGGAAAGAAACATTCGTCAGTTCCAAAGTGCTACCAACAACCCAGGTAACATAATGACTGTGCGAAGGAAATAAAAAAAAAACATAGGGGGTACAATGGTTGAGCAGTTCCTCAAAAGCTAAAAATTTCTGGAGTCAGTACTTCGGCCGCTTGAGGTGGTACAAGGAGTGACACCACTGACCATGGATGACTGGATACAAGTGATTTGGAGGGATGAGGGACGCTGTTCCCGGTGGCAATCCTATGGAAGGGTTTGGGTTTACGGATGCCTGGAGAACTCGCCCTCCATCACGTGTGTACGTTTGGGGTACATTTTCTTTCTTTTTTTGCTTAGAGTGTTGGCCCTCCATTGTCCTCCTTAAGAAAACGTAACTACGGAAGGATATGGTCATTTTAAGCACTTTCTACTACGTATAGCAGAGGAACAATTTGGAGACGTTGATTGATTGTGGGTACTCTTTCGTAGAGCAGCGCGTGTGAGATAATAGTTTGTGGACAGTGCCTGAAATGGACTGGCCTGTCCAGAGTCCCGACCTGAAGCCTGTGGATGAGTTACAGCACCGACCTCCCTCCAGAACCCAATGTCCAACATCACTACCACCTCTAGTTTCAGCTCTTGGCTTAGATTGGGCTGCCATCCTTTCACAGACATTCAGACACCTCACTAAATGTATATCCCACGAAATTCGAGTTGTCATACAGGTGAAGAGTGAGCACATTGCACAGTAATGTCCATTAATAGGCGACCGGATACGTTTGATCAGACATTGTAAACAACTGAACTTCTTTAAACACGCTGAAGGCTTAGAACCTGAACAACAATAACGAGTTGACTACGACGCATTGCGGGCTACGGTCAACGGGTTCGAATTTGCAAATCTTTATATATGAAAATTCAACCAGCGTAAGTTTGTACTTTTGCCTGTGATCAAAGAAGAGGGAATGCAAGCATGGAAAACTTTCAGTAGCAGCAAAACTCCGGAAAAATGGCAGGAATTTTTAAATATACAAAAAAGATTCTCCAAGGTTAAACGAAGGGAAAAACTGGTTTAACAAGAGTTTATCAGGAACAACACAAAAACTTCATCAAAATCTCTAGACAAAACCTAACAGTCTATCAGCCACATAATGAGTGCTTTCGCCCGCCTCACGGATCACTGGAAACTAATGCGAGAAATAACGCTTATATCATTAGCCAATATTTTCACTCACTTCCCAGTTGCGAACCCCGATAAAACAATTTTTAAAAAC
This sequence comes from Schistocerca piceifrons, assembly GCF_021461385.2. Taxonomy (NCBI): domain Eukaryota; kingdom Metazoa; phylum Arthropoda; class Insecta; order Orthoptera; family Acrididae; genus Schistocerca; species Schistocerca piceifrons. The sequence goes on along the minus strand of NC_060139.1, from coordinate 520,066,105 downwards.
ATCCATCCAATCTCGATTCTGAACCACCATCTTTTTAAGAAGTAAAGGAAACAATCAACTCTTTGAGAGACAACAAGTCTCCGGGAAGTCGGAATTGTAACAGATATATGGAAATTAAATGACAGTAATCTCACACAAGTAACTCACAGAATTATGTAAATCATTTGGGAAACTGAACAATTACTTTCAGTATGGAAACGTTCATTAATTCAGCCTCTTCACAAAAAGAGGAGATAAAAGCAGTCCAAATAACTTCAGGGGAATTTCACTGCTACCTGTAGTATACATAATTCTTTCAAAAGCCTTTTTAAGTCAACTAAAAGAACAGGCAGACCCATTAATAGGAGAGTATCAGGGAGGGTTGCACAAAGTCGATCTTGTGTAGACCAGACATGAAATTTTGCAGATAAGGTGTAGAAATGTAACTTTTATTGACTTTAAAGAGGGTTCAGATAGGCTAATATGCCTTACAGGAATTCTAGGTTTATAGGACTCCGTGATTAATGTAAAAGTTGAATTGTCTTGTCTGGAACTGGGGACCGAGAAACGACGGAGAGGCTTCGTCCCCGCCGTAGCCCGCAGTGGTATACAACCCCACAACAGGCTACAGCAGTCCACTCAACCCTACCGCCGCCCCACACCGAACCCAGGGTTATTGTGCGGTTCGGACCACAGTGGAAACCCTTCTCCCCCAACCCTTACCCCCCCCTACGAGGAGAGTAATTAACCAGCTAAGTCATAAGTGTTTTATTTCACTAATTTTGGCTTCATTTCAGAAAAATGACTGTCCGGAGGGATTAATTATTCAGCTGATAGGTCTTACTATTTCCAGAGTTCCATTGGTAGGTGAAACCGCGATTCGTGTTGTTACTCTGCGCCTTCTCAACCCGGGTGTACCGGCTACAAGCCCCATTTGAGTTCCGACCGGCATCGCATGTTCTCAGTTTCGTCGAGTGGGTAATTTCTGACTGCGCCAGCTGCTGCGTTACTTTGAAAGGGGCGAAAGAGTCTATTACGACTCGCTAACGGGTGTAGAGAGAAGAAGGCGAAAAACTTTTCAGTTGTGTGTAACGGACCGAGACTCTCCAGGAACAAGACCTTTCACTGCTGCATTTCTCTAAAATGTTTACTGGGGAAATTGTTTTCCTGTTAGCCATTATAGTTTGATGGCTTCATTCCTCCACCTGGGAGCACTGTGAAGAAACCAATCACTGGATTATTGCGACGTTACGAGTGTAGTCTGCTTCACGACAGACTTTCGCTGCACTAGAAACGGCCCGATCACGTACTGAGAACCTCATTAGTGCGAGATTAATAAAAGCCTCCAGGTAGTTCTGCTGTAACGACAGCAGTGAACTCAATGTTGCCTTTCAATACCACTTTCAAGAATGCTTAAAGTTCCGAAGTATTGATGTCGGCAAAGAGGAATGAAATTGACTATCACAGTAGTTGTACTGCTGGATGAAGGAAGTCAAGATCTGCTGTTGACGCAATGAACTGCAATAAATATTCTTAAATAATCTTCCAGGTACCTTGGAAACCTTGCACGTACTTCAAAGTATGAGAAGGAATCTTACAGTTTCAATAGTTGTAAGGTTACTAGCTTATTTTGGGGTGTTCAGTGAAAGTCATGCGTGCTCTCTTGTAATTCGATGCGTCATACTTCACATTTGTATACGGATAGTTTTCAAACACAAGTCTCCAACAGACCATACGTTGCGGCACAGAGGTTCTAACAGTCAGTGAGAAGTAATTGAGAGAATCGGCAGTTGGTTACGTTGCTGTGCGGTGTGGAAATAACTAGCAGAACACAGATATGCAAACGCAGACGGTACTGCCTTTTTGGAAATATGGTTTTGTAAAGACTGGTTGAGAAGTTTCTGGCAACGTTTCCGCTGGATTGCTTGCTTGCACATAATTTATCATGAGTTTGAGAAAGACAAATTTTAGCAATTTTCTCTTTATTTGTTCGGGTGACTTAGTTTGATTGTCCAGGTGCAATTAAACAAAATTATCTGTCAAATGTTTTTTTATTCCAGTCTTTGATCACAATGTTGATTCCTTCGACGATGACCGGTTTCTATTAGTAATGACCATCTTCAGATCTACAATATAAAAAATGAACGACTCATGGGCAGTCTGTCTTTCAAAACATTACATTATTTCCTATGACTTATCCGGACGAAAGCAGCCATCACGATTAATTCCGTTGCAGACTAATCAATGGAATGTCCTGTGGAGATACAATGTTTGACTGGGGTTGACTTAATGGGCCGCGAAAGGCGAATGTGATGGTCATGTGCTTGTTGCCTGATCAGTTTCTGCCTGCTTTCGACGAAATATTGTCGGTATGTGATAGGAACGCCCTTGACTTTAATCGCTCCTTTTCCTCTTGCTCTTGTGAGTAGTGATGTTTCTCCTTATTAACGCTCGACAGATTTTGATGTGGAGAACATCCATTATGTTTGAACACAGATTTTAAATGTTCCAGCTCCTTTGCAAGGGTGCCTCCATCAGGTACAACATGTGCCCTATGCACCAAGGTTCGAAAGACGCACATAGTTTGTGATGAGTGATGGCTGCTACAAGCCTGAAAATAGAGGTCTGTATGTGTGGGCTTACGATAAGCGGAGTGCCCTAATAATCCATCCCCTTTCCGACTATCGTAGATTAGATATTCTCATCGATTGCAGCCAAATGCTGCAGAAAGCGCCGCAATTCTTTTACGCCGTGGGACCACATTACAAACTGGATAAGATGTGGGACCCGGTGATTTTTGTTAACACCGTCAGAAAGAAAACATTTTATGAGCAATGATACATCAACGAAAGTTATTGTTATTAATTTAACATTTGAATTTAAACTCCGAAAGTGCGCATTCGCACAGAGAACGTGCATGCAATATCATTATTACACATTAGTCTGCGCGCCGTAGATGGAGCAATGTTCAATGACGTTTGGTTTGTGGGGTGCTCATCTGGCCAGTGTGGCCGCGCGGTTTTAGGCGCTTCAGTCTGAAACCGCGTGACCGCAGCGGTCGCAGGTTAAAATCCTGCCTCGGGCATGGATGTGGGTAATGTCCTTAGGTTAGTTAGGTTTAAGTAGTTCTAGGTTCTAGGGGACTGATGACCACAAAAGTTAAGTCCCATAGTGCTCAGAGCCATTTGAACCATTTTTTTGTGGGGTGCTCAACCGCGCGGTCATCAGCAGCCGTACTAAGTCCCAATTTTTACACAGTCCAATTTTTGTACGCAGTCCAGTGCAGCCATTGTCAGAATGATGAAGATGAAATGATGAGGACAACGCAAACACGCAGTCCCCAGGCAGAGAAAAATCCCTAACCCGGCCGGGAATCGAACCCTGGACCCCTCGATCCAGAGCAGCAACGCAACTTTTTTTTTTACTCATAACTTTAGACGAGGGCCGAAATGCGGTAAAAAAAAAATTACAGTTGGACGCGAACAGACGACCATAAGTTTACAATGCACGACGATTACCACCTTTTTTTTCCAAACGAGGGCCGAAATGTGGGAAAAAAATACAGTTGGGCGCGAACAGGCGACTAAAAGTCTAAAATGCACGACGATTGCCACTCTTTTCCACTGCTCGCTCACCCCATAATACAATTCCGCGACCAATTTTAATGTTTTCCTTTATTTTTCCCGACACAGGAAACACACCGAAATTATACACTCAAATTTCAGTATATTCCTTCAAAAAACGAAAATATTCACTCTTTTATCCCAAAGTACGTACTGAAGACAATTAAAATAAAACAAAAGAAGTCACTTCGACAAAATCAAAGGTGTGAAATCAGAAAAACGTATAGGAAGGAATGGGGCCTCAATTTTAACGTGCCTACACATTCTTTCTTCCTTCACTACATGGTGGAACATCTAAATCCACAGAAGTGTCTAAAAAAAGAGGGGGGGGGGGGGCATGGTAACTCATCCAACGCCTTGTCGATGAAAAACAAGACACAACATATCAGAAAAAAATTCACGATTACGGGGCATCCACAGAGGGGAGACTATAAGGAACTGGCCAGTGGCTTAACAGCATTTTTAGGGAGAGATTCGCTTGGGAAAGGATATTCACTCCTAAATAACTGACCTCAAGAAAAAATTCCTTGATATGCCGTAATCTATAACTAATCCTACCAATATCTACTGGAGGTAGGATACAGTCATAAAGGCGAGCTGTAAGTGACTGGGGGGCGCGTTGACACGTGAACACTGTGCGACGGCTGAATAAGGCAGAAGCCTTAACCCCAATGTCAGGGAGGCACAAACTTACCTGCAAACGGGGCCGCACCATGACCCCATAACGCACGCGAAATACAGAGTGGCACCGGATAAAACGGCCAGTTCAACTTTGCAACTTGAGGTTCATCATCGCAAGAAGTGGAAAGATTTGTGCAAAAAATAAGCCTCACTTAATACATACGTTTCCATGGCCCGAACCTTATGAAGAAGTGAGAGGGCGCGACGCTCGTGTTCAGTGATTATCCGCGTCAAATCCTCGCAAACTGAGTAAACGACAGTTCTGGTCATTAACCCGCGCTCCCGTAAGACGACAAAAGGCATCCAAAACTTCCTTCAGCACTGGTACATCATCATGGGTACGGAGAAGAACCATAACGTCATCTGCATATGCACTAATGGTAAACCTTTCTCCCAGCAGCGACCAGCCACTCAAACGAGCAGCTATAGTTCGCAATAATGGTTCCAGAAACAGCACATAGAGCGACATTGATAATGGACTCCCTTGAAGGACGCCCTGACACACCGTGATGGGGGAAGTAAGACGACCATTTATGTCAATGGACGACCGAATACCAGTGATGAGAGAGCTAAACAGCCGTAGTGCAGCATCGTTAAAACCAACAGTCGTCAATACTCGCATAAGGAATCCATGATTGACACGGTCGAACGCTTGGTGAAAATCAATGAAAAGCAAAGCGCTTGGCCCGGGAATGGTGGAAGCAATCGACATTAAATCTCGACATTCAGCAACGGTAGCCAGGAGTGTACGACCCGGAAGAGAACTTTGGTGGCTCGCGATGATGGTAGGTAACAACACCGATAGTCGGCTATTTACCGCTAGCGTCACTATTTTATAATCATAGTTGAAGAGGGTTATCGGGCGGACGTGATCCACACGCAAACGTCCCGGCTATTTGGGAATCAGGACTATTTTAGCAACCTTAAAGCTGGGTGGGAGAAGGCCTCCGTGGAACACTTCATTCACAATGGAAGTTATAGTATCTCCTATTAGGGGCCAAAATCGAATATAAAATTCTTTGGGAAGGCCATCGGGGCCAGGTGATTTATGGGAGGGAGAACGAGCCACAATATCAAGTATATCATCGCGATCGAATACGGAGAAAACTCTTCCTGGAGAGCTGGTGTAACAACACGATCAAGGAGGGAAGTGAAATCAATAGACGGTGGACCGTCTGAATCCACTTAAGCATAAAGCTCGGAATAGTACTGGTAAAGTTCACGCATGATATCAGATTGGAAGGACCACCCACGCCCATGTGGAGGACGAATGATAGAAAGACACGTCCTTTGAGATCGCTTGTGAAGCTGGAGAAGATGATAGACCAACTCATCCTGTACGATTGAAAGAGGCTGGGAACGCAGTCGGACCCCATCCATTTTCCTACGTTTGAGTTGGAGAAGTTTTGTCTTCACATGGTGGACGTTGACGACTGTCAAGGGGGCACCACGAGCATTATCGTAAAGATCGAGAAGGACTGCATAACAAAATTCCCTAGTGTGCCTTATTTCAGCCGCTTTTTTAGCGCTAAAATGCTTGAGTGTATTTCGAATCCGGGGTTTAGGTAACCCACCATTCGAGAAGTGAGGAATAACGCGTCTGGGACTGGGTCGTCCGCCACCATACGTCTGCCATGATGTCTTCCAGAGAGGGGTCCGTGAGATGTAGAGTGTTTAGCTTCCATAAAGGGCGCGAAAGATGGACCTGCTGCGGGACGTGGTTAAAAGTAATTGAAACAGCACAGTGGTGATCAGTGAAACTGGCAGGAATTACATCAATCGATAGAAGCTGACTACATATGGGGGCAGATAAATAAAAGCGGTCCAATCGGCTACTTGAATTAGCTGTAAGAAACGTGAACTGCATCAATGTAGGATATTTGCAAACCCTAGGATCCTGAAGATGCAAGGACGTCACTATCATTAAGTTCACGACAAAATGTATAATTGGGGGTTTGATCAACACGGCGTAAGACGCAGTTAAAATCGCCTCCTAACAAAACCTTGCGCGGGTTCCGTCGGAGTAAATAAACAACTTCTTCCTTATAAAACCGCGCGCGATCGGATGAACGACCAGATCCAGACGGAGCGTAAAGAAAAATTAAGGTGAGGTCATAAAAACTACAGCCTATACCGCGACCATCATCTAGAATTTCGAAGTCCGTCACCGGGATTCCATCTCGATAAAGCAAAGCCATACCGGTAGAATTTTAGGCGCGACATTGAAAAACATAGAATATCCAGAAAGACAAAACACATCAAATAATACCTCTTGTAAACACACGATATCAGCTTGGGAATCGTAAATAAACTGGCGTAACGCAGCAAGTCGTAATTGGGAACGTATCCTATTAACATTGAGGGTTAGAAATGTATACGCCTGCATCCGTTAACAAATGTAAGGTCAATAAAACAACATTAAGGAAAAAGCACTATCACGTTCGTCTCTCCCCAACGTCCGGAGGCGGGGAAAAGAAGGTAGAATGCTAGTGCTCCCCACCTGACGCCGAGGAATCCTCGATTTTCTTTTTACGACGCTCCGTGGCACGGGCAGGTTGAAAACGCCGTTTCACACCAATCCGTGAAAGCATACACTCTTGATGTGGAGGGGTTGAGGGCACGTCAAGCTCCGATTCGACAGAGGAGCCATCGTCACCGCACTTATCGGAAATCGGAGAACACAACTCAGAACGAACAACAGCAACATCAGGTACGGATGAGACAGGTAATGCAGTAGCAATGTCGGGTGGCATCTCCTGAACATCAGGAAGAGAACCCGTAGAATCCTGTTGCTCGACCGTCTCAGCGTGGAGGAGGGGTGGTACAGCATTAGAACACTGTAAAGGCTGGCCAGCAGGCGACGTCTCTGCTGGAACCATGGAACCCACGGGAACCGTCACGTCGACGGGTGAAGTGGGGGACGCAGATTGAACGCACATTTCAACATCAACAGAAGCAGCTACATCCTCTCTGGTAATGCTGGAATCACAGTTAACATCACTAGACAACGCATTACCTCCAGAAAGTGCACCCTCTGTCAACGCCGTGTCACAAGAACGAGACTGGAGTGGGGCGTCCTCGAAACCTGTACCGTCCTCAGTCCGCCGGCGTTTGACGTGCGCTGCAGGAGCCGTCGTCCCGTCGTGGACAGAGGCCGCACTGGTACGCGTCGGTAACGGTGGACATTCGTGAGGAGTAGGGGGTAGTGTTGCCCCTACATCGCTTAAAGCTGGAGACTGACTGGCAGCTGACTGCGAAGTTACTATGTCTGCTAACGTTATAGGAAGACGTTTTTGATAAGACGACGTCAGAACAGTAGTACGGCGTGGGCAATCAGATCTGAGATGACCGCTTTCGTTACAGAGAAAACGAGTTCCTTCTGACCCTGTATACGTAACATACGTAACCATAAACAGTTAAGTGGGAAGGAATATTCGTTTCAACGCACATATCCACAGTCCGGATACCATTATAACACTGGAAGCGATGCTTTGCTGACTAGCGTTCGCATCGGATATGTCGTATGACTCCAAACGGAAGCAACGCTGTTTTAAGAAATGAATCGTCAACTTCAGGAGGAAGGTTATAAATTCTCACCGGAGTATACTCGAGTGCCGCATTTTCAAGGAGGATTTGACTAACGGAACCATCCCGATGTGTAAACAACACTTTAGAACCAACACGGGAGAGAAGTCTTTCTACTTGAACGGGATCATAAAACTTCACATACAATGCATACAAATCAGAATCAAAGTAAGCACTATCTGCCTGATCAGGTTGAACACTGATAACATCAGTCAACCAATCGTGAATTTCTAAGGAGCCAGGTTTGAACACGACGCGTACTCTTGTCAAAACTGGAACGAACAGTAGCTCGACGAGGAACAGATTTAGGAGACTCGTCAGACACCATGGCGCGGGCAGAAAACACCGCCGCCAAGAGGAAAACGACAACAAACTCCGCTACGCTACTACGATGTGACTCCGACCGGTACACCAACAAGACTGAGGAGCTTCGACACAAGCTGCGCTGCGGCACAGGCGGAAGTTAACAACGACCTACTCACTCGACGCGCAAGGCGACACTGCCACTAGACCACGAGCTGCAGACAGCAATATTCGAAGATGCGGCGGAAGTCAACAGAAGTCGAATGCAGCAGTGATCTTTGCACTTGCGTCTCCACGCAAATTTCTTTTATAAAGTTATCTATGTGAACTAACAGTCTCTAGTTCAACATACTCTGTTGAAGCTGAATCACATAGAAAATTTTCTTTCTTAAAGTTGAGTTACCCTAGAACATTATTCCATATGACATTACTGCATTAAAATATGCAAAATATGTCAACTTACTGATTTGTCTCTTGCCAAGACCTCCTACCATTCTTAATGCAAATGTGGTTGAAGTAAGTTTCCTTAGGACTTCCAATCTTAGTTTTTTCCATTACATCTAAGAAATTGGAATTTCCATCCTATTTATTATGCCCTAGATGTGCAGAACTGAGCAGGTCGTGTATTTTTAAAATTAAGGATGAGACCTTCTTCTGTTTTTTTATGTGTGCTTTGATTCATTACAATACTGGGGCCACGTGTTTACGAAGCTTGCTTTGTTCTTTTGTGTCGTGGTGATAGCTGTACACCGAGAAAGAAAAGAAAACTTAATCTAGTACACTTTTTCTAGACATTTCGTAACTATTGGTGTTAGTTGGCTAAGGAAGTCATCTGGACTGACTGGACGCAGCTGCAGCATTCGATTCGACGGGTTTTCTGAATAGGTGTGGACAGCTGCCGAAGCCAGCGGCGGTGACTTTCGCTTGATTTCCATTTTTTCCACTATCGAATCTCATACGCTGGTCTTTTGGCACAAGAGCTTCCATTTCGTCACAGTTCGTCTGTCACTTCGTTCTTCAAAACTCACAATTGTTCTGACCGCACTGGAAACGTCAGCCCCATATAAACACTTTGCCACAAGTCATAGCGTCTGTCTAAAATTATTTAAAACTGCCATGTTTTAGATATGAGGGTAAACAGTGTCTCTGGTCTAGTAGAGTGTGTCTGCTACGTCAGAGATGCAGCGCGGTAACTTAAGTATGTCTTCATTTACGTCACTGACTCTGGTCCAGCGCAATAATTTTTACTTACTCTACATCAACAGTGAGATAATGAAATGGAAAGAACCACTTAGTTGTTATGAGCAAAAATGTCGCTGAGGCTAAGGACAGTAAACAGTTGTGATTTTCGAGCTTTACATGAAACAGACTTTTTCATTCTTACTGTGCGATATTACTACCGATTTTTGAGCATGTTCCATGCAAACCTTGTAGTGGATTAAATGGAGCGGAGATCTAGTATACTTTTCAAGACATTTCGTAACTATTGCCACTATAATTTCAACTACCTCTGTGAGCGTAGCTATCTATTTTGCCTTCTTTTTGACAAAAGATAGACTTTCATATATGATCTGATTATGTATTCATGTAATAGAGTCTAATAAAAAGACATACAGTATTAGAAGCTGCGACCGTGGCAACACATAAATACAACCTGCTTTGTTCTGTAAATGGTTTTCATTAAATTAATGTGAAATAATAATAATGGTGAAATTTTATGATTTTTGTAATTGCAGATTGTAACATAGAAAAATTCTGCTATACTGGAGAGTAAAAAAGAAAATTTTTACGGGTTTATTAACAGACAAAAACCAGGAATAAGACACAGAAAGAAATTTTTAAGACGAGGTCGACGTCGGTGGTCGAGCCAAACCCAGTTTGAAAGAAAAAAAATATTCCTGATTTGGCTTTTACTTCTACCGATTTCCCTCTAGTAGAATTAAAAATTTTCCATTAGCAGCGGTTGTAGTTATTACTCTCAGAATATTTGGGGGACAAGATGACTGTCTTTGATTTAAGATGTTCTAGAATGTAAAACGCTACTAGATTGTTTCATTAGATCGGAATCCATTGGGTGTGAATGTCTGGAGATTAAAATTAGAATAATTGTGCGAGAAGAGCTAATTAATTTTAAAAGGAGGAATAGGAAGAGTTTGAATTTCTTTATTGCTAATAAGTGTGGTAAAGATTGACAAATAACAGAATATGGACACAAATGAATTACTTAATTTTGAGCGTGATACTGAAGCAGAAGAATCGTGGGTTCAAATAACCGAACCGGTAGATCAGACGGCAGAAACGTTTAACAAAATATATTTTCTCACTCGTACAATGACTACGCGTTTAGAAGGAATGTCGTCGTTGAAAAATGTAAGCTTTAACGGCCGGAAATGTTACACTTATTAAAATAATTAAAATATTCCGGGCTATTACGCTGTGGTCGAAGGAATATCATGTTGAAACCCACGCTTCGTCCCCGTCTGGGGCAGACATCCTCAGGGATGGTTGTAGCTTTGTGGAAAACCCGATGTACACCCTGCCTTAGTATCTACTGAAACAAAATTCAATTTCCGTGTACTCATGCGCAAGTGCGAGACGTCGTACATTGGAGTGCAATTGGCTACTATCGACTACTGTGGTCCCCTACTGTTATCACTCCGCGGTAGAAGAATGATAGACGTCGTCAACTCCGGACTCCACGTAACATATAGCTTCACATCCCCGTCTTTCCGATTAAGATTACTGGGGTGTTTAGCAATCTCTGTGGTCTCCTTTATAGGTTTTCATAGTATCCAGTTGTAGCTGCCAGTATCTGAGTCTTATAGAATCGAATCCGTTGGTCTCCTGGCAACAAATAATTTTCCGCAAAATCTGATTTGTCTGCTTCTCCCGTTGTATAGTTGCCCTTGAGTTCTTCTAACCGCTTTTCGACAGACTTCTTTCAATAGAACCCAAGCATACATACCCTGTAAATTCCTGCATTTTCCAGCAGTCTGCGAGCATTCGTGACCGACGTTACGTACAACTATGTCTTCTTTGTAGATTTGTGGATTACAATGATATTCTATTTCGCTAAGGTCTTTCCTATGCGGTCATTTATGTCTTTAATGGATGGCAGAGAAACCTTGGATTTTTCAGACGCCTTTATATCACTAGGACCTTTCATTGCTGTTTGAAGGAAGTTTTTATATCAGGGGAAGAATACCCTTTCTTGTGCAACGTTTTTGTAAGATATTTCAATTCCACGTCCAGTAAATGTGGTTCACGGATGTTCCTCGCCCTAGCCGCAAACGTTTTTAACACTTCAATTTTGTTGGGGGTGGTGGTTTGAATCCCAATAGTCCGTGTGCGTGGGTTTCCGATGCACCGTAAGGAACAAGCTATTATCTTCCTTGAAGACTGGCACATCCAGGAGATGTAATCCTCCATGGTGAACTGAATCTTTGTATTAATTCCATTGAGATGTTCATACTGACATGTTTCTGTGGTGTCACCGCCAGACACCACACTTGCTAGGTGGTAGCTTTTAAATCGGCCGCGGTCTATTAGTATACGCCGGACCCGCGTGTCGCCACTGTCAGCAGACCGAGCGCCACCACACGGCAGGTCTAGAGAGACGTACTGGCACTCGCCCCAGTTGTACAGCCGACGTTCATAGCAATGGTTCACTGACAAATACGCTCTCATATGCCGAGACGATAGTTAGCATAGCCTTCAACTACATTTGCTACGACCTAGCAAGGCGCCGTATTCAATTGATATTGAGATTCTATTAATGTATCATCAAGAGCGATGTTCTACAAATGTGGATTAAAGTTAAGTATTCCAGAAGCTACGTACTTTTCTTTATAGCATTCATTACGTATCCTGTTTCAGACCTCACGCCAGCCTTCGTGAGTTTAAGCGCGTGCCTTTCGGCTTCCTCTCATTGTGTCTAGGCTGTCTTGTCTAGACACAACAGTTTCCACAAAACAAGCGTTACATCTTCACAAGAGAACCATCTATTCAGTTTTTTGTTGGCAGTTCCTAATGCAAATTCGTCGTTCTTTTCTATAAAGAAATTTACTGTCCTCAGACTTAAGGAGATCCCCAGAGCCACACCATCCATCTGTTCGTAAGACTCATCAGCCCCGTTGAAGTTAGTGGTCACGAGAAAATATTTAGAGAGGTCAGGAATAGTGACACGGAAAACCAGGTTCAGCTTTCTATCACCTCGTCAAGCGGAATCATCGTAACCGAGATGCTGCACCTAAAGTGCCTAATGTGTTTCCCGGCTGGGCTATTACGCCATTTGGTATGCTGATGAAATATGCTAAATTCTTAATGAAGGAGTATGTTTGGTCCACATGTGGTCGTAGCAGTGTAGTCAAGAACTTAGCAACTGACTAGGTTTACCAAACAATGACACTTAATGTCGGTTCCAACAGAAATTTTCATTAGGAATTTTTGGAAATGCCTAACGCTGATGGTAGTGGAATGGTCTAAAAGACCCATCTGATTGTTATGTTGAATTAAGGAGTTTTTTTTTATCAAATTTGTAACAGTTCTAAGAACTTTCTTAGGTTCTTACTCAGCTTCTTATATATCTGTGGATCTAACACATGTATAATCTTACTGTGACAGTCGGTCACATTCATAATTACTGTTTCATAGCCCTTGTCAGGGGAGAGAATGACAATACTGTCATCATCACTGAGGTATTTAGAGAATATCTCCCTCTCACAGTTAGAGGCTACAAATAAGTTAATACTCTTAAAGCTTGTATGTGGATTTCTTTGGCTCCTACAGAGTGAACACTACGAATGCCCGCTTCCACATTGGCCATAATATTCTTCATGGACAGGAATTAAGTAACTATTCGTCAGGAAAGTATTACATTAAAGATGATAGTCAGGATGTGACAATGGATTTGTTGCAAACGCATGTTGGTCATTCCAGCTTTATCCAAAATGTTAAGATTAAAATCATTAATAATGAGTGTAACAGTCACCACACTCTGCAGCCTTGAGTTCTACTCAACGTATTGTGGGCCAAGTAATTAGCGATGTTAATGAATCTGATTGTTTGAATGCTAGCCGGCAGTCTGAACTGTAAAGCACTCCGCTGAAGTACACAAAATTATTTGAAGAAAGACCTAGCATAATTCATACTAATTAATCTCACCGTGAAGTATTTCTTCAAAAAACATATTGCCATACCTCGGACTCCGTGCCCCTGGCGAAGAAATCAGCCTTCGTCAAAGAAATATGAAAACTTTAGAATGAAACGTTATAGAAAGTATTGTATGCTGCGTCATTTTTCACTATGAGAGTGCTCACTCTGGCGCATATTCCTTTATCTATTCTCAGTCTAATGAAATAAGGTTTCTACCCACGCAAGGTTCTAACAAATAATTTAAAAAATTATTTCCTTTGTACTGTTATATACATAAATAAAGTGGGATAAGAAGAACATGGACTCTGAAACCTAGTATAAGAAAGTATGAGGACTAAGAATGTAAATTCATACTCTAATTGCCATGTAGGAAAGAAATATTAGTAAAATTCATGGAGACGTAAGATGAAGTTTAAGGCATAGCATTGACTAAAGTTATAACGTATAATAGTGTAGCCTAATGAAATATATACTTCCTGGACACTGCGTGAATTTTAGTGGTTAGTTAATATTTTTCATGAATTGCAGAATAATAGTAGAATTAATAACTTTGTACATATCTATGTGTATTCATGTGTGTTGTACCTGTAAGAATCTCACTGCTGATGAAGCATGATTTGCAGTGTATGCTAGGGAGGCATTTTCCATTTTTTTTATTCAACAGCTGGTAGGATTTTAGCTTTTAGGTTCTTTCCCGTGTTGTTTGTGCTCATAAAAATTAATAAAATAAATCTCATCAAAATACTGATTTATTAAGAACATACGTAGAAAAAGGCAAATGGCTGAACTTTGAACACTGTTTTACGTAGCATATAATTAAGTTTCTTGCGATATTGATCTTTTAATTGATACTATATGTATGAGGAGTTGGCAGGACTGCTGAAACTCAGTGCACTTTTCCAAATTACAGAATGGTATATGAAATTACTCTGTGGATGTCTGGGCTAACAAGTATGTGCCTCTTAGGATATCACCAGGCGAGAATGTGAAACACTTCTGCATGAACCAAGAGCGCTGACTGCTAATTTACATTAAATACTAATTACTAAAAGGAGACATAACCGCGGTCGGACCCTAAAGACAACGCTTATGTCAATTGACCCCCATGGTATCCTGAGCTAGTTATCATGAGTTGCCTTATGGAGGGGCGTGGTGTTAACCACCCCCATTCCAGATCGTTGCCGACGTTCCGAACTGGGAGATGTAACTTCTCAATCAGGCTGCTCCTTGCTTGGTATCATGATGTTGAGTGCACACCGGTCCAGTTCTCCCATCAGTGATATATCCCTGGTAATACTGGGAATCTTCATCGAGGCCCCCGCATTCGGGGCTGTTACGCTGGCCACTCCGGTACAAAGGCGGATAATTACTGTAGGGACACTATCACTATAGTTCTTTTACCCGCAGTCTGATTTTTGTGTGTAATTTAGGGACTGCAGTCTCAAATATGATTGCATTGTGGGGCTGTGTCATTCACAGACTGATAATACACACATAGGCAGCACTGACAGAACACTTGTCAATCGGAAGACAGTATAAATAATGGTACGAAAACAGTGACTATAGCAATACGTGTTTAAATATGGTGGCAAGTAGGAATAACGCCATTTTTATTCTGTATACAAGGAAAGGTTATGCAGCAAGTTTGTTATTTAGACATCGCATATGAAAGTTGTTTGTTTGTGATAAGATAATGATATGCCAAGTGATCGAAGGGGAAATATCTCCAGTACATATCAGAAGGCGACGAAATCAGTATCACGCACAATCATGTCCGCCGTTTAGCATGCCTCACTATTGATGCTCACGATGGTTGGGATCATCTGACTGTCATGCTGGTACGGAGCTGATGGTTTCTAGGTGGTCTATAGTCAAAGCTAAGCAGAATTTCATTTTTTTTTATTACGATTAAAAAAAAGCTGATAGGTCGCAAAAGTTGTCACTGTATGTAAATGAAACTCCGCACTTTCAAAACTCGTTTCGAGGGTGGCAACCACCAGATGATGTGATAACACATTTTTACATTACAAATGTGAACACGTGCAGGAACGTATTTGTACAGGCACAATGGTTTGTAACCAAAATACCATTTTTTTACAGAAACATGTGCCACAATGCAATATAAGTAAAAAGCTGTGATACAGAAATCTTTAAAACTATTAAACATGAAGGTACTATATTGACATATGTACACAGATATGATGTAGACAGCTGGCAGAAGAATAAATACAGTGGCTCTAAACACCGCGCAATGAAAAAAAATGAGTAAAGGAATCAACGATCAACTTGAACGGATGTCCTATGACGTCCGCCCAGACGAAACGCAACGAACATTACCGAACAAAATAAAAAATAAAATAAAATTAAATTTAAAAATAAATGATAAAAAGTAGTAGCGTCTTTGATTCATACTCAAAACGTCTTCTGTCCCGGGTTAGAATCCCGCCGTTGCTTGAATTTTGATTAATTATAGCATTGGCGGCCGAAGACTTCCAGCATAAGAAGTCACCCTCATTCTGCCAACGGTCTTGTCAAAGAGAGCGGAGGACAGAGGTTCAGGGCACTTCCTTGTTCTAAGGGTTGGAAAGTGCCCCTATAGGCGAAAGAATTGGCGTAGTCAACAGCATGAGGATGCAGAAGGCAATGGAAGCCACTGCATGAAGACACGCAATGTGTATCCACAGGACATGTGGCCTGCAATTGAAGAATGTCATGATGATCTATCCATTGGCAAAAGAATCCAGAATAGTCCCCCATTCGGATCTCCGGGATGGAATGCCAAGTGGTAGGTTAGCATGAGAAAAAGACTGAATAATCAACGAAAGGGTAACGTTCTACGAGTCGGGGAGTAGAATGTCAGAAGCTTGAACGTGGTAGGGAAACTAGAAAATCTGAAAAGGGAAATTCAAAGGCTCAATCTAGATATAGTAGGGATCCGTGAAGTGGAAAGAAGACAAGGATTTCTGCTCAGATGAGTACAGGGCAATATCAACAGCAACAGAAAATGGTATAACGGGAGTACGATTCTTTATGAATAGGAAGGTAAGGCGGTGAGTGTATTACTGTGAACAGTCCAGTAACGGGGTTGTTCTTATCAGCATCGGTAGCAAACCAACACCGACGACGGTAGTTCAGGTATACATGCGGACGTCGCAAGCTGTAGATGAAGAGATAGAGAAAGTGTATGAGGATATTGAAAAGGTAATACTGTATGTAAAGGGGAATGAATATCTAATAGTCATAGGGGACTGGAATGCAGTTGTAGGGCAAGGAACAGAAGAAAAGGTTACAGGAGAATATGGGCTTGGGACAAGGAATGAGAGAGGAGGAAGACTACTTGAATTCTGTAACAAGTTTCAGTTGGTAACAGCGAATACTCTGTTCAAGAATCACAAGAGGAAGAGGTATACTTGGAAAAGGCCGGGTGTTACAGGAAGATTTCAGTTAGATTACACCATGGACAGACAGAGATTCCGAAATCAGATACTGGATTGTAAGGTGTACACAGGGGTAGGTACAGACTCATATCACAATATAGTAGTGATGAAGAGTAGGCCGAAGTTTACGACATTAGTTAGGAAGAATCAATAAGCAAATAAGTGGGATACGGAAGTACCAAGGAATGACTACATACGCTTGAAGTTCTCTAAGGCTACAGATACAGCAATAAGGAATAGCTCAATAGGCAGTAGAGTTGAAGACGAATAGGCATCTCTAAAAGGGTCAAAGGTGGGAAGGAAGACATAGCTACAAAGAAGATAACTGCAAAGAAACCATGGGCAACAGAAGAAATACTTGAATTGATCGATGAAAGGAGGAAGTACAAAAATATTCCTGGAAACTCAGGAATACAAAAATACAAGTCGCTGAGGAAATAAATAAATATGAAGTGCAGACGAAATGGCTTCAGGAAAAATGTGAAGACATCGAAAAAGAAATGATTGTCGGAAGGACAGACTCAGCGTATAGGATACTCAAAACAACCTTTGATGACATTAAAAGCAAGGGTGATAACATTAAGAGTACAACGGATTCATATGGTTCAAATGGCTCTGAGCACTATGCGACTTAACTTCTGACGTCATCAGTTGCCTAGAACTTAGAACTAATTAAACCTAACTAACCTAAGGACAGCACACACATTCATGCCCGAGGCAGAATTCGAAACTGCGACCATAGCGAGTACAACGGGAATCCCACTGTTAAATGCAGAGGAGAGAGCGGATAGATGGAAAGAAAACACTGAAAGCCTCTTTCAGGTGGGGGAGGGGGAGAAGAAACAGGAGTCGATTTAGAAGGGACAGGGGAACCAGTATTAGAATCAGAATTAGCTTTGGAGGACTTAAGATCAAATAAGGCAGGAGGATAGATAACATTCCATCAAAATTTCTAAAACAATTGGGGGAAGTGGCAGCAAAACGACTATTCATGTTGGTGTGTAGAATGTATGAGTCTAGCGACATATCATCTGACTTTCCGTAAAGCATCATCCACACAATTCCGAAGACGGCAAAAGCTGACAAGGGCGAGAGTTATCGCACAATCAGCTTAACAGCTCATGCATCCAAGTTGCTTGCAAGAATAATATACAGAAGAATGGAAAAGAGGCGCTAGATGCCGATCAGTTTGGCTTTAGGAAGGTGGCAATTCTGACGTTGCGGTTAACAATGGAATCAAGACTAAAGAAAAATCAAGACACGTTCATTGGATCTGTCGACCTGGAAAAAGCGTTCGACAATGTAAAGTAGTGCAAGATGTTCGAAATTCTGAAAAATGTTGGAGTAAGCCATAGGGAGCCAATTGGGAATAATAAGTGTGGACGACCAAGAATGAAGTGCCCGTATTAAGAAGGGTGTAAGACAAGGATGTAGCCTTTCGCCTTTTCTGTTCAATGTGTACAGCGAGGAAGCAATGATGGAAATAAAAAAAAAAAGGTCCCGGAATGGAATTAAAATTCAAGGTGAAAGGATATCAATGATGCTATTCGCTGATGACACTGCTATCTTGAGTGAAAGTGAAGAAGAATTAAATGATCTGCTGAACAGAATGAACAGTCTTAAAGAGTACACAGTATGGACTGAGAGTAAATAGAATAAAGACGAAGGTAATGAGAAGTAGCAGAAATGAGAACAGCGAGAAACTTAACATCAGGATTTATGGCCACGAAGTAGATGAAGTTAAGGAATTCTGCTGCCTAGGCAGTAAAATAACCAATGACGGAAGAAGCAAGGAGAACATCAAAAGCAGACTAGCCATGGAAAAAGGGCCTTATTGACCAGGAGGAGTCTACTAATATCAAATATCAGCCTTAATGTGAGGAAGAAATTTCTGAGAATATACGTCTGGAGTACAGCATTGTATGATAATGACATATACTGTGAGAAAACCGGAAGAAAAGAGTATCGAAGCATTTGAGATAAGGTGCTACAGACGAATGTTGAAAATTAGGTGGATTGACAAGGTAAGGAATGAGGAGGTTCTGCGCAGAATTGGAGAGTAAATGAACATGTGGAAAACACTTATAAGGAGAAGGGACAGGATGATAGGACACCTCTTAAGACATGAGGGAATGACTTCCATGGTAGTAGAGGAAGCTGTAGAGGGCAAAAACTCTAGAAGACAGAGATTGGAATACATCCAGCAAATAATTGAGGACGTGGGTTGCAAGTGCTATTCTGAAATGAAGAGGTTAGCACAGGAGAGGATTTCGTGGCAGGCCGCATCGAGCCAGTCGGAAGACCGATGACCAAAAAACAAAACAAAAAAACAAAATCAAAATTGCAGATATTTGCACAAATTTTAAATTGGTGTGTATTTATGCCAAAGAACTCGTATATGCAAAGTACATTATATTTAAGACAAATGGTACAAATAAAAAATTAAATTGAAAACCTTAAGCCTACGCATGAAACCATGGTTAGAAAGTAACTTATTTTGTCTGACACTTTCTATACCTCACAAACAAAATAGAAGACAGTACAATTGCAATAGTGAAAAATGTTATAGAGAAATTGAGCCGCCAACTCATCGGAAATGCTGAAAAACCATTATCTGTTACTTGTTACTTTTCATTGATTACATTATTCGCGTTAATACTACGATGAGCATAACTTTCATGGTCTTCTAAAATGTCCACATCCCTGCGATTGGGTTCCAAATGGAGATTGCTTAAATTTCTCTCAATACGACGTAACTGGTGGCCCTGTTACCTCAAATGAAAGCCCAAAGCACTGCCAATACTTGCGTAATTGCGCTCTCTAAATCTTGTGCTGGCATTACCTGCATAACTACGCTCTGTGAATCTTGTTTTAAAAGCCCTACCTGTTTGTCCTGTGTAAATACCGTCACAAAACCAGCAACCAAGCCTACAGATACCTGAATGATTGAATGTATCTAATTTTTCATTCAAAGTAGGCCCAGAAAAAAAGTTTTTCTTTGTACGGAACCCAGCCTGCGTTTAAGTCTTATGAAAAGCATAGACGGATACAGAAAAACCTCAAGGGGGGAGGGCGCTAAAGATATCTTGAGCTACCGTAATAAAAAATAATCAAGTCACATGCAAAGCTTAAGGAAGTTTTATTTAAAGTGACTATACAAATACCGGTATACAGAACAATGCCATCTTATGATATAAAAAGTTACAATTGTGGGTCTCTTCCTTAAATGACGAATTATGTGCGACTATTCTTCCTGACAGATTGGTAAGTTTCATCGTCAAAAGGACAATCAAAGTCAGGGTGAGTATTTACAAGTTAGGTATGGGAAACTACTGTTACGTTATTAGCAAAAATATTGTTACGAGTATCGTAACAATATTTTTACTGAGAAATTACTATGAATTACTGTTATTAATACTTCACAATCAACTGATCACTCTCAGTGTTGACTAATCTTCACACTTGCACTTGCACTTGCTACAACTAGGTCTGTTTACTTATTTATTCTTCAGTCTCAGTGTTGACTAATCTTCACACTTGCACTTGCTACAACTAGGTCTGTTTACTTATTTATTCTTCAGTCTCAGTATTTTTGCTTCTGAATGTAAACTAGCTTCCTATTCGGCGAGTAGTCCGTATTTATAATGCCACGTATTGAAGATTCTTTTTACAAGAAAACAGTAGAGCATTAGCTATTTTTCGCAAACAAATGCCAGACAGAATAACGTGTCGAGATCACTAGAATGGCCGAGACTTTTCTCGTTCGTATGTGTTAGCTATCTATGTGCCACACAGATGGCTGTGTGCACAGATGATTAATTGATTAATAACAGAAATTGTAATGGTGTTTAAATACATTATGCAATATGAGATATGATCATAAATGCTTACGAAATGTTCTTAATGTCATTTATCTTCCCCTCGTTGCGTTGTGTTGCAACAGCCTTAATTTAATTTCACGATCATTTTATAGCATACACGCGAGTAGTTGGTCGACGGGCCCAAAGTACTGATCGATACTCATCGGCGTTCCTTATAATCGATATTCCTGGAAAGCTTTGTGTTGGCTGTGGTCTGTTTCAGATTGCTGTCAGCCACAGCGACCTAACAGTAGTGACACCACAGTTACGTGTTAAGTGTTGTTGGTTTTACTGTGTGTGTACGAATGACATTGATTATTGGTTGTATGTCTACTTATATCTACAGGGTGTTTCAAAAATGACCGGTATATTTGAAAGGGCAATAAAAACTAAACGAGCTGCGATAGAAATACACCGTTTGTTGCAATATGCTTGGGACAACAATACATTTTCAGGCGGACAAACTTTCGAAATTACAGTAGTTACAATTTTCAACAACAGATGGCGCTGCAAGTGATGTGAAAGGTATAGAAGACAACGCAGTCTGTTGGTGCGCCATTCTGTATGTCGTCTTTCTGCTGTAAGCGTGTGCTGTTCACAACGTGCAAGTGTGCTGTAGACAACATGGTTTATTCCTTAGAACAGAGGATTTTTCTGGTGTTGGAATTCCACCGCCTAGAACACAGTGTTGTTGCAACAAGACGAAGTTTTCAACGGAGGTTTAATGTAACCAAAGGATCGAAAAGCGATACAATAAAGGATCCGTTTGAAAAATTTCAACCGACTGGGAACGTGACGGATGAACGTGCTGGAAAGGTAGGGCGACCGCGTACGGCAACCACAGAGGGCAACGCGCAGCTAGTGCAGCAGGTGATCCAACAGCGGCCTCGGGTTTCCATTCGCCGTGTTGCAGCTGCGGTCCAAATGACGCCAACGTCCACGTATCATCTCATGCGCCAGAGTTTACACCTCTATCCATACAAAATTCAAACGTGGCAACCCCTCAGCGCCACTACCATTGCTGCACGAGAGACATTCGCTAACGATATAGTGCACAGGATTAATGACGGCGATATGCATGTGGGCAGCATTTGGTTTACCGACGAAGATTTTTACCTGGACGGCTTCGTCAATAAACAGAACTGGCGCATATGGGGAACCGAAAAGCCCCTTGTTGGAGTCCCATCGTCCCTGCATCCTCAAAAAGTACTGGTCTGGGCCGCCATTTCTTCCAAAGGAATCATTGGCCCATTTTTCAGATCCGAAACGATTACTGCATCACGCTATCTGGACATTCTTCGTGAATTTGTGGCGGTACAAACTGCCTTAGACGACACTGCGAACACCTCGTGGTTTATGCAAGATGGTGCCCGGCCACATCGCACGGCCGACGTCTTTAATTTCCTGAATGAATATTTCGATGATCGTGTGATTGCTTTGGGCTATCCGAAACATACAGGAGGCGGCGTGGATTGGCGTCCCTATTCGCCAGACATGAACCTCTGTGACTTCTTTCTGTGGGGACACTTGAAAGACCAGGTGTACCGCCAGAATCCAGAAACAATTGAACAGCTGAAGCAGTACATCTTATCTGCATGTGAAGCCATTCCGCCAGACACGTTGTCAAAGGTTTCGGGTAATTTCATTGAGAGACTACGCCATATTATTGCTACGCATGGTGGATATGTGGAAAATATCGTACTATAGAGTTTCCCAGACCGCAGTGCCATCTGTTGTTGAAAATTGTAACTACTGTAATTTCGAAAGTTTGTCTGCCTGAAAATGTACTGTTGTCCCAAGTATATTGCAACAAACGGTGTATTTCTATCGCTGCTCGTTTAGTTTTTATTGCCGTTTCAAATATACCGGTCATTTTTGAAACACCCTGTAAATGCACTATCGAGTCTGGGACACCATCACAACAGTTTGATAAATGATTTAATACCACTTTTCTTCATCTCACTGCGTTATATTACAACAGCCTTAACTGACTTTTCGGCCACGCTGGGTAGCCGCGACGTCTGAGACGTCTTGACATGGTCCGCGAGGCTTCTCCCGTCGGAGGTTCGAGTCCTCCTTCGGGCTTGGGTGTGTGTGTCGTCCTTAGCGTAGGTTAGATTACATAGTGTGTAAGCTTAGGGACCGCTGACCTCAGCAGTTTGGTTCCATAAGACCTTACCAGAAATTTCCAAATTTAACTGACTTAATACCAGCCATAGCAGCTAATCGGTAAGAGTGGCGCATGCCCGTGAGTTGTCATTACAATAAAACGTTTCGTCTCTCACATCCTCGAACCCAGGTCACGCTACTTTCCTCTCTGTCCCTGAGATAAGCGACTAACGTTACCTATGTTGCGGCTGACTGCACCAAAATCAGTTAATATTAAGCACGGCTTATAATATTACGATCTCTGCATGTATTTTTGTTTGGTATTGAGCAGGGAAACTGCCGCCTTAAGAGGCCCTTAACATTACTTGACGTTGTCGGATTCTGACGCTAATTACTTTAAGCATATTATTACACATTATGGTTCAGAACCGTGGGCCGCGCAGATACATGATTTAGGTCGCATAAAGCCGCGAATCCCAGTTTGACGACCACTTCTGTATTCTTGGAATATAGTTACAATAGCGCATATAGTTTCACAGAAATGTTGTTGTAGTATCTCGAGGGAAAATTGAAGTTGTGACTATTATTTGGCAGTATAATACTTGTCAGTTTGCAAACAATCAAGTTTTTGAGATTGTTTCGACATCTCAAATAGTTTTTGATATATAATGGGTGTCCACTTTAAATTAATCTGAAAACTGTCACTGGAAGTATTTCGGTAGCCTGTATTCGGTATTCAGACATTTACATTAATAGCGCTGAGGCTCATCGAATGCTCGGAACCTTCATTCGAATTTCCGAAGATTAATAACGACGGAAATTATGTCCAAGAATTTTGCTGCGAACAATTACAGTTTCGGGCCATTGTTGTCACTTATTATTCACTAAAGCATTTCGATCGTCTTCTTCTGTTGCAATTATAACCTTCATATAATACAACACAATTTCATGATCTCTGTATAAAGTGAAGTAAGTGTTTTGTAACTAAAGGAAAAGTAAGTACAAGTAATGAGAGGAAATTACATTTTTCTTGTTATTGGTCATAGTTTGGACTGTCTTGTCCTATACCTGTAGCGCCACGCACCTGAGTAGAAATGAGAGTATGGTTAGAGATAGGCTTTACTAGTATGCAACAGATATGCATTGCATGGAGAATTCGTAATTTACATCCCAGTGCTGTGTGCCTCACGATACCGTTTTGCTCATTCCGGTGTGCCGCCTTGTCACGTTATATATATTGAAAGAGCCCTTCACTAATACATACAAGGAAGGCGACGTCTGAGTCCAGCAACATTGTTTAGTGTTGTGAGGTTTATGTCAGTGAGACTCTAATCGTAAATACCTCTCCTCCAGCGACATAAAAGTCGTAGCAGTCAGAATTGCGACCTCTAAACTAGGAGGGGTTAGGGTTGTAAACGTAACCGTATCTTCTGTCCTTAGTGCCGGAGCGTTTACGTATTCAGGTAATACAGGTAACTCTCGATAAATTTTACTCCTGCAGCACTTAAAGTAGCCGGTCCACTGCCCCGGTTGATTTTTTTTTTTTTTTCAGTATTCGGTCGACAGACTTTACGTCAGATTCGGATTAGTAGGAACTTATTATACGATATTGATTTGTAGCTTTATCGTTTTATAAAATCAGCAACGGCAGCCAAATAAATTTTTCTTTTTTGCCTTTTTCGCCATTTGCCTAACATTAAGTCAAGGGCATAGTAATTTCTGCTCTGTAGACATGAAAAATTTCCCCCATCAAGCAGATCGTCGGAACGTTTTTCAAACTTGGTTGTAACGTTAAGAACTGGGAAACGTTCCAACGACACCAGCAGCACACGTGCCGACAGATCGTACACAGGCAGGCAGTGTCTATGATACACAGACAGATCTCTTTCACAGAAAACTGTCTGCGACTGTGCCATTGTCCATGCTTCTCTACGTCCAGAGAATAGTGAGATGATGCTGTAATTTACCGTCTAGTAAGGTCATCCGAAGACCAGTATCAGTTGCAAAGCGATTTAGAAAAGATTGCTTTTTGGTGTGGCAGGTGGCAGTTGACGCTAAATAACGAAAAGTGTGAGGTGATCCACATGAGTTCCAAAAGAAATCCATTGGAATTCGATTACTCGATAAATAGTACAATTCTCAAGGCTGTCAATTCAACTAAGTACCTGGGTGTTAAAATTACGAACAACTTCAGTTGGAAAGACCACATAGATAATATTGTGGGGAAGGCGAGCCAAAGGTTGCGTTTGATTGCCAGGGCACTTAGAAGATGCAACAAATCCGCTAAAGAGACAACTTACACTACACTCGTTCGCCCTCTGTTAGAATATTGCTGCGCGGTGTGGGATCCTTACCAGGTGGGATTGACGGAGGACGTCGAAACGGTGCAAAAAAGGGCAGCTCGTTTTGTATTATCACGTAATAGGCGAGAGAGTGTGGCAGATGATACGCGAGTTGGGATGGAAGTCATTAAAGCAATGACGTTTTTCGTCGCGGCGAGATCTATTTACGAAATTTCAGTCACAAACTTTCTCTTCCGAATGCGAAAATATTTTGTTGAGCCCAACCTACATAGGTAGGATTGATCATCAAAATAAAATAAGAGAAATCAGAGCTCGAACAGAAAGGTTTAGGTGTTCGTATTTCCAGCTCGCTGTTCGGGAGTGGAATGGTAGAGAGATAGTATGATTGTGGTTCGATGAACCCTCTGCCAAGCACATAAATGTGAATTGCAGAGTAGTCATGTAGATGTAGATGTAGATCACGATGAACCAACAGACTAGAGTTCTGCGTCATATCGCTTAGTGTTTCTACTTGCTCATGCCGCAAAAAACAGGTTCAGCTTCGAGGATCCCATGTTTGATCAGTGATAGATCAAGAACAGCCGCTACCTGTGTGCTCATCAGTTGTTTTGTTCCGAGTGAACTCGAACAATAAAGAGAGGCAGGATTTCCTTCCACGACGGCAAAGAAAACGTTACGCTATTTGAAACCACGTTTCGAGCCTAGTATGGTTAGTTTCCCTTCTCCCAACTTCAGAGAGATTGTTTGAAATAGCGAGGGATGTGTTAGAGGACGATCAATTCAGATTTAGGAAAATTTGTGTAAGCTACAGGTAACTTAATGTGCATAAGAACCTAGAGGTAGCAATAAGAATGGAAGACCAAAACAGCTGCTACAGATGGTTCAAATGGCTCTGAGCACTATGGGGCTCAACTACTGTGGTCATCAGTCCCCTAGAACTTAGAACTACTTAAACCTAAGTAACCTAAGGACATCACACACATCCATGCCCGAGGCAGGATTCAAACCTGCGACCGCAGCAGTCGCACGGTTCCGGACTGCGCGCCTAGAACCGCGAGACCACCGCGGCCGGCAGCTGCTAAAGGACAAGGGACGAATGCAATCTAAATGAGCAGGAAGGCATTGGGTAGTGTGTGCTGCATGTGGGCTAATTAGTCGAAGCCTTCAGTTTTGTCCATCTACATCAGAATTCGTGTTGCGCAAGTGACAGTACGGCGCGCGGCGGAGAAAGCATCTTGTACCACTATTTTTCTCTCCGCCCCTCTCCCGTTTACACACCATCTGCGGCTCCACTAGGGAACAGTGCATGAGAGAAACGACTGTCAACAGTCATGGTGTTATCGTGAGATAGGAAGTGCACGTTGCTTGACTCTTCTTAGAATGCTCAGTTTGTCATTCCACTCCAGATACTGAGTAAAATAGGTATAAGCTATCAGCAAGAACAATAACGTTGCATAGAAGATTACAGGTGTCGTGCGTAATGTACATGCGGATGAGGCAATGTAAGTAGGCCGTTGAGTATCCTAAATACTTATGATCCACAAAGGCAATTAGTGAACGACTGCTGTTTGGTGCAGGTCTCAAACGACGACGTCAGCGAGGGACACTGCGCAGCACAAGCAGAGCATGAAGCAAGAGTGGCGATGATGTCGTGGTCGGCAAGGAGCACCTTCTCGATAGTAGCCAGTAATCGTGGTTGATACTTTTGCCGGTCACCAAACGGTTTCCACCTACGCTATGTGCGTGGGGCCGGAAGCGCCCCAGGCAAGGTGATAGGATGCCGAGTGCCATTCCGTTAGTCTTCTGTTGTTGTCGTTGCAACATTCTAGTTGAAAATTATTGGCAGATTAAAAATGTGTGCCGGACCGAGACTCGAACACGAGACCTCGGTCCCGAATTATAGTCTCGGTCCGGCACACAGTTTTAATCTGCCAGGAAGTTTCATATCAGCGCACACTCCGCTGCAGGGTGAAATTCTCATTCTGGAAACATTCTAGTTGTCTCCCATAAAGTATCCTTTCTGGGATCTTTCTCATTTATTGTTTCCAATTTGATGCTGTGAGTGTTGTGTGATGTCCTTAGGTTAGTTAGGTTTAAGTAGTTCTAAGTTCTAGGGGACTGATGACCATAGATGTTAAGTCCCATAGTGCTCAGAGCCATTTGAACCATTTCTTTTTTTTTTTTGATTCTGTGGAATAAATTCAATAATACTTAAATATCTGTACCATTTTCTCCGCTTCTCAATGACTTTAATGATGTTGAGGGTGCAGTACCGATGCTATTCCTATAGCATGTCACCTTGAAACAATTCGATGTTTATCATGGCATGTTGCCCATCACAGTTCTTCCGTTTCTCTTACTAAGTGTGAATCCCACCTAGTACGGGGTCCATTGCTGTCAGGGATTTATAAAACTCATTTCATTTATATTTTGCAGCCGGATGCTCTTCTTGTGGCCGCCGTCCTCAGTTGTCTACTGGAGGGAAGTCGTTTGCACCATCTGTTTGCGAATTGTATAAACTTTGTACAGTGTGCGAGCGCATTTTAACTGTTTATATATCGTATTTTGTCAGTCATAAATTGGCGACCAGCCCAGCATCTGTCTGAACAAACGTGACAAACTCCTAAAGACCACACACACAGACTGCGCAGTGGATTAGCGACAGTCATTAACCCGCCACGAAGAATCGGGCCTGGTCTGGTTTCCTATCTCGAAAACTAGTGCGCTGCGCTACATTCTATACGAGCAGGTCACGTTGGTCATTACAGTTGTCTGTGAGAATTCTTCCTGAAAGATATGTGTAAGGTCTGACTTGATAGGTGTATGACTGGGGTCCATCTAATGTACCCCTTGAGCGACAGTTGCTGGTGCGCAATTCTTGCTGCTGGCTGAAGATACTTTCTGAGCAGTTTCTAAGAAGTAACTCTGTGTCTAGTTCTAAAGATACAAACTGTGTGTCTCTTTCTATTCAATGTCGGAATGGCGCGTCAGTATTTCTAAGACAGGTGATCGTCTGCAGAAAAGACGCCATATATGTGCACCTAGAAATAAACCACATCTTTGTAATTCAGCTCTCTTCTCTGGTACCTTATTCAATTGTCGAAACATGACTACTGAAGGCAAGATACTCTTGTTGCCGTTAAAATGTACAAGGGACATGTGCTTGGCGTATACTGTTGTGAGTGGTTTTATATCTACATATGAGCTTTAAGTATGGGCTAAATTTAGCTTCTCAGATGCTAAAACTGCTGTTTGTTCTGAGCTGTCCGTATAGTTGTGTCAATCATTATTCCTATTCCAGGCTGTGCTGCATCTGCTGTCACTACCAAGTATTTTTCAGGTGTGTAATTTCCCAAACAGGGTGCAGAGCACAACTTACTCCAGAGCGTTGGGTAGGCTTGCACATATAATAAATACCTTTAAAATTTTCAGCTTTTGAATTTTAATAAATAAAAAGGAATCTGTATGGTCTCATGTCCTGTGATGAACTTTGTATGATACTTCAACTTTAGTTGTAACACTAGCAATTCTGTAATTTTTGCAGGACGAGGTTATCGTTTAGTTGGTCCAGTGTTACAAGCATACGCTTATGTCTTCATGTCTAGGGACAAACATTGCATGGAAATTACATTTTACTAACAATGTTAGGAATTCTGTAACGTTTGTAGGATGAGATTATTAATTTGTTCAGTGCTGCCAGCACATCCCCTAAGTACATAGCATTCTACGAGAATAATTTTTGCTTGTTGACGGTGAATTTTAATCCTGTATTCAGAAGGTCAAAGTCTCTTGCTCGTTGATTTTCGATATACTGCTCTTGTATTTTGCCTATTACAGTTAAATCACTGTTTCAGATTCCTGTTAAATAGTGTCTACGTAAAAACCAGTTTCAGTCCGGAAGGAAATTTCGTATTAGCCGGTACTCCACTGCAGTGTAAAAAATTAATTTTGAATGTCATTGTATTGGCTACTCTAAGCAGCAGTAACGCTCAACAGTACTGTATGTAGCGTGTATTAACTACTACACGATCGAGCCACATTTAACGTGACCACCACCAATGTTCGATGTCTACGTGCAATAACCATTCGGAAACGGCAGGTGGCATCACTAGCAGTCGAGGGTACATAAAACATCTTGGGGGACGCAGAAATCAGTCCAGTTTTTGGAAAAAACGACATTTTGTCAATGGAGTGAGTGATTATTTTGTAAAAATTTATAGATGCAATCACATTCTTATGACACAATTGATGTAGTATTGAGGAAACGGAGTGACGTGCAAGAGTGCATGGTCACTGGCTTTCAGACCAAAGGTGAAAACCTTCCCGAAAAGGCTGACTCTGTAAATTCTTGACGTGCCGCCGTGGTCCAAGTATACCTTGAATGGCAAGATGACGGTACCCAGAACCGACACCGAGGCAGCTATCGCGAATCATGGATATTAGATGACAGGATAAACGACGGCTGCGGAGGTGCGTTCGGGCGAACAGATGTGCAGCTGTTGAAGAGCTGACCGTCCAGACGAACCAAGGGGCAAACCAACAGTGTCTCATAAACGACCATTCAGCGAACATTGCTGCGTATGGGTCTCTGTAGCATGCGCCCTGTTCATCCGTCATTGCTGACTGCTGTTCGTTGGGGATGAAGTTTGGAATTTGCACGCCAGTACCGCCCCATCGAAGAGATGGTTGTTGGTGAGCGCGGCGTGAAACATTTGAAAGCAAACAACAAGGGAGAGTTATAGTCTGGGGAACGTTTTCGTGGCATTCACTGAGTGATCTCGTCAGTGTGGAAGACACAAGGGATCAAGACAAGTACGCATGTATCCTTGGGGACCATGTCCACCCGTACGTGCAGTTTGTTGTTCTTCTGCGCGATTGCTTTGGCATCAACGAATCGGACAAGGCAACGCATCCTACAGCTCGCAGTGTGCGTGCATGGTTCGAAGACCACCGGGATGAGTTTACCTTCCTCACCTGGGCATCACCTCTATCGGGCTGTTCGCACCACGGATCCTCAACCAGAAACCTGGCCACGGCGCTGGAGTTGCTGGGGCTACACATATCTGTTGGACCCTCAAGAAGTTCCTTGACTCTATTCCTGTACATCTCGCAGCGGTCCACTCTGAAAAATTGTTTATTCAGGGTTTTCGCAGTTATTGGCAACTGTAAATACACATCGCAAGGATCTCATTTGTGCCACAACAGAAATGTGCATTAATGATGTCTACATTACTCTCTGTCTCTGTCTCTCCCTCTTCCTCTTTCTGTCTCTATGTCTGTGTCAGTTTTTGTCTAGACGCTAACGCCCAATGACTGAGCATCTTATAGGAAAATAATAATAATTTATGTAAATGTAACTGGTTTCTAATTTAGGAGCCATTCAGGATCGAAGAAATTAAAAACCTGTGATAGACTAGTAGTCGAAACAGGAACCTTGTCTTGGTTCTTACGAAATGACCTTCGAGGTACATCACGTGACCCACCCTTGCAGCTTTGCTTTGATCGGCCGGCCGGGGTGGCCGAGTGGTTCTAGGTGCTACATTTGAACTGGAAAGTCTTGCCCAGTTTGAAGGTGAGAGAGAGGTACTGCTCAGAACAAAAAATGGTTCAAATGGCTCTGAGCGCTATGGAACTTAACATCTGAGGTCATCAGTCCGCTAGAACTTAAAACTACTTAAACCTAACTAACCTAAGGATATGACACACATCCATGCCCGAGGCAGGATTCGAACCTGCGATCGTAGTGGTCGCGCGGTTCCAGACTGAAGCGCCTAGAACAGCTCGGCCACAGCGGCCGGCAGGGTTCTCCAGTATTTTTTGTGGGGCTATCACTCCTGGAATAAAAGAACGCGTTTGGAAGATAGGAGAACGTACTGGAGGAAGTTAGACTATCGCGACGGATTGTAAATCATGCACGGATGGGCTAGCTGGTAAGAGCAATGCTCCTCAAAGTAATAATTTTGAGTTCGAATGCCCGTCTGTCATACACCACCTGGAGGTTTCGAAACAGCGCAGATCTTGCCACAGAGTGAATTATTTATTCTGGCCCCGAAATCGTTTACAGCGTAACTCGTGAAGATAGTCATGAGGAAAAAACTATATTGACGAAGTTTCAGAAGTAGACTGCCGTGTTAATGCCTATCGCCAATCTCACTTGGACTCGCCGTCTCTTCGCGGAAGTGCGAGAGAGCAGAAGCACATTAGGTGGACGCGTGGGCGCAGGCGGCGAGCGACGCGCGCTCGCGCAGAATTGGCTAACGGCGGCAGGCGGCGGTCGGCAGCCGGCAGCCGGCGATCGGAGGCGAAAGTGCGCGCGCGACTCGTCCCCCGGCGCGCCGGCTAGCTAATCTGTAGCGGGCCATCGCGGTCGCGCCGCCGTGGCGTGGGCCGGGCGGGCGGCCACCTGGCGGCTGCGGCTCCTGGGCGGGGCGGGGCGCTCGCTTTCACCGCCGCCTGGCCTCGCCCGGCCGGCCCGGCACGGCCGGCTGCTCGCGAGCGCGTCCACCGCGCTCCCACCCGCGGCGTGCAGGGTGCAGTCAGCGCCTGCGACAACTGACAGGTAGTCCGCATAACGACGCAGAGTCCGCGCCGCGTCAAGGCGGGTCCTACAGGAAACCGCTCTGTATGTAGCCGAGTCCTGATTACAAAGACCACCGTTAAGGTCTCCAGGCTCTCTCTACGCGTTTAAGGTTTGTACGAGGCTCACTGCCACTCACTCCATAACAATCCCGCGCCGCTCACACTGTCCGCATCTAGTTCTTCCTGTCTTATGCAGCTCCCTCGCATCCAGTGATACCCAACACTCTGCAGCCTGAAGTCACCTAGTATTGCCGACTGCATCTTGGTCCTGCAGGGGGTCGTGGGCCCTCCACCTTCTTGTCATGTAGCTGACAGACTATTCTACCATAGTGCATTCTGACAATATGGTCTACCAATTCCAAACGTCTCGCTTTGGCGATTGATCACTACTGAGAGTCACTTGGCTATCTTAACTAATTCTTCATAGGATGTTCAAACCCCTCTTTGTGTTGCTTTGTCAAATGTTGGCCCAAAAATTTTTCTGTTCACTTTATTTTCAAGCACTGAGAGTTGGTGCTCTTTTTTTATGGTCATGCTTTGGCTCCGTATATCCGTACTGGCCTGATGACTGTATTGTAGAGTTTCAGTTTGGTTTTCCTGGTCAAGAGTTTGGGCGATAGAAGCCTTTGCAAGGTAAAGTAAACTTTGCTTGCGTTCTGCAGTATAGTTTGTTATTACACTATGGCAAATAAACTGAGAGTTATGAGTTTACTGAAAATGAGATCTGTGTCATTTTGAGACTGATGGGCCAAGCCAGAATCGATTCGACGCAGCGGATTAACGATCGTGGCTGGTGCACCAGCCAGCCTATGGTTTTTAATATGATTTCCCGTTTGGGAAAATTCTAGTATGGTCCTCAAATTCCTCCGAGGAAAATACGGTAAACGATCAGCTAAAATACGATCACACACAGCACAACCTTTATACCATTCCCAGACAGGTGACACACACGACTTCTCTCCGTTTATTAAGTGACGACTGCGGCCACTGGAAGGGCATCCAAAAGCAGAGTTAAGTTTGCCAAATATGAGTACAGGAGACCCCTTCCTGGGAGGGAATAATACTAAGGTAGAAACACTTGATGAACGAGTGCCTCTCAGACATTTCGTGAACGTTTATAACCAAGGAAGTAACATATCACCCCTTCCCCCAGCCCCCAGCCCGCCAGGAATGTATTCAGTGCAGTGTTCTACATAGAAGAGCAGGTTACGTAACATATCGTACAAGGTTCAAATGGTTCAAATGGCTCTGAGCACTTTGGGACTTAACATCTGAGGTCATCAGTCCCCTGGAACTTAGAACCACTCAAACCCAACTAACCTAAGGACATCATACACATCCATGCCCGAGGCAGGATTCGAACCTGGGACCGTAGCGGTCGCACGGTTCCAGACTGAAATGCCTAGAACCACGCGAGCACTACGGCCAGCTTGTACAGGGTATTTCACAAATTTTTCAACAAACTTCGAGGGATTGTAGTAGGTGTGTTAAGTAACAAATCGAGGACAGAAGCCCATGTCCAGAAACTTCATCCAACGACGCTACAGAGCGTCGAATTTATAAGCGATGGGGCCTGCCACTGGACCACCCCTTCGGCAGAAAACGTGGACTTGTACGCTGAGAGCCTGTAGGCGGCACGTCAGCAATGTTCGTTATTCAGTGATCGTGAGTGCCACCATCTCCAATGGAGAAGATGGAAATAGCTGTCGCGTATACAGGCCTTACCTCCTATGAATGCAATGCCTCAGTTGTGTCTGTATACCGAAACACGCTGGACGTTTCAGAGGGCTCCTGGAGAAAAGTAAACTG
The DNA here is from genome assembly GCF_021461385.2 of Schistocerca piceifrons. NCBI lineage: Eukaryota > Metazoa > Arthropoda > Insecta > Orthoptera > Acrididae > Schistocerca > Schistocerca piceifrons. The sequence goes on along the minus strand of NC_060139.1, from coordinate 520,032,683 downwards.
CGGATGGAAATTCGTGTCAAAAAACCTCCCTCCATCGAGGCAACAGAGCATCGCATTAATCGGAGACAAGGCCTGTCTACACAGCAGCTCTCTCCATCTTCTCCACTGGAGATCATGGCAATCAGTTGCGATTACTCAATAACAAACAACATTGCCAAATAACTTGCTGGTTTGATGCCGGGTGACGTCGTCGACCACCGCCGATATTTATACAGGAGCATACCTTGCCAATGGCAGGGTGTGCTCCTGTCGAAATATCGGCAACATTGCCAAACTTTCGGCCTGTTTCCCGTCAGCGTGCAAAGTCACGTTTGCTGCCCAAGGGGTTGGCCTAGTGGCAGGTACCGGCGCATATGCAATAAATAAATCGCCAGGTCCTTATGGTATTCCAGTTTGGTTTTACAGATAGTACTCTATTGCATTGGATCCTTACTTAGCTTGCATTTATCGTGAATCTCTTGGCCAATGTTAAGTCCCGAGCGACTGCAAAAAAGCGCATGTGACGCCTGTGTATAGGAAGGGTAGAAGGACGGATCCTCAAAATTACAAACCAATATCCTTAACATCGGTTTGTTGCAGGATTCTCGAACATATTCTCAGTTCGAATATAATGAATTTCCTTGAGACAGAGAAGTTGCTGCCCATGCATCAGCACGGCTTTAGAAAGCATCGCTCCTGCGAAACGCAAGTCGCCCTTTTTTCACATGATATCTTGTGAACCATGGATGAAGGGTATCAGACGGATGCCACATTCCTTCGCTTCCGGAAAGCGTTTGACTCGGTGACCCACTGCAGACTGCAGACTCCTAACTAAGGTACGAGCGTATGGGATTGGTTCCCAAATATGTGAGTGGCTCGAAGACTTCTTAAGCAATAGAACCCAGTACGTTGTCCTCGATGGTGAGTGTTAATCGGAGGTGAGGGTATCATCTGGAGTGCCCCAGGGAAGTGAGGTAGGTCCGCTATTGTTTTCTATCTACATAAATGATCTTTTGGATAGGGTGGATAGCTATGTGCGGCTGTTTGCTGATGATGCTGTGGTGTACGGGAAGGTGTCGTCGTGGAGTGACTGTAGGAGAATACAAGATGACTTGGACAAGATTTGTGATTGGTGTAAAGAATGGCAGCTAACTCTAAATATAGATAAATAAAAATTAATGCAGATGAATGGGAAAAAGAATCCCATAATGTTTGAATACTCCATTAGTAGTGTAGCGCTTGACACAGTCACGTCGATGAAATATTTAAGTGTAACATTCTAGAGCGATATGAAGTGGGACAAGCATGTAATGGCAGTTGTGGGGAAGGCGGATATTTGTCTTCGGTTCATTGGTAGAATTTTGGGAAGATGTGGTTCATCTGTAAAGGAGACCGCTTATAAAACACTAATACGACCTATTCTTGAGTACTGGTCGATTGTTTGGGATCCCCATCGGGTCGGATTGAGGGAGGACAAAGAAGCAATTCAGAGGCGGGCTGGTAGATTTGTTACTGGTAGGTTTGATCATCATGCGAGTGTTACGGAAATGCTTCAGGAACTCGGGTGGGAGTCTCTGGAGGAAAGGAGGCGTTCTTTCCGTGAATCGCTACTGAGGAAATTTAGAGAACCAGCATTTGAGGCTGACTGCAGTACAATTTTACTGCCGCCAACTTATATTTCGTGGAAAGACCACAAAGATAAGATAAGATAGATTATGACTCGTACATTGGCATATAGGCAGTAATTTTTCTCTCGTTCTGTTTGAGAGTGGAACAGGGAGAGAAGATGCTAGTTGTGGTACGAGGTACCCTCCGCCACGCACCGAATGGTGGATTGCGGCGTATGTATGTAGATGTAGATGTAGATATAAGTTCGACGCTCTGTAACATAGTTGGATGACGTTTAGGGATACGGTTTCCTATCATCGAATTGTTCCTCAAGAAGCGCTCTACAACTCCACTATGCTTGTCGCAAATTTTCTGTGACACTTTGTAAATTAAAATTCATGAATGGTTGAGAAGAATGCAAAGCACTTGTTACCAGTGAACAGATTAGAGTCACCATTAAGATACTTCCCACAAAATTTGTAGGATTTTAATGTGATCTAGATGAACGTCTCATAAACATACGACGAGTGAGCCTTCCAGGCAGATTAAAACTGTGTGCTGGACCGAGACTCGAACTCGGGACCTTTGCCTTTCGCGGGCAATTGCTCTACGTCTGAGCTACCCAACCACGACTCAAGCCCCTCCTCACAGCTTTACTTCTGCCAGTACCTCGTCTCCTACCTTCCAAACTTTACAGAACCTCTCCCGCGAACCCTGCAGAGCTAGCACTACTGAAAGAAAGGATATTGCGGAGACATGGCTTAGCCAGAGCCTGGGGGATGTTTCCAGAATGAGATTTTCACTTTGCAGCGGAGTGTGCGCTGATATTATGAGAGGCACCCACTTGCCTTTCTCATACTGTGGCATCAAGCAGTCAGGCCTGCAAGATGAGTGGTTTGCCAAGCGAGTGGAATCTTCCTTAATTTATCGAGCAACATGAATTCTCGTATCTTACTATTTAGTTACAAATTATCCTCCTGTATGAATAATACGCAACGGAAACACGCATCTGACTATCAGTGATTTATAGAACTCTGACTGTACACTACGCACTGGCAATACGACATTTACCTTTTGTCTTTGATTTAACGGCTTTTATATAAATTCGGGACATTACGATAACATACAATTTAATGAAAAAGGCCACCAATCTCTTTCTTTTCACTATTTGATTTATTCCTAAACACACAAATTCTACAACCTACAACAAAATCACATGAGAAATTCCGCCCAGTGGGCATGGCTTTACGTTAGTGAATCTCTATACTATGGTCCCGTAATCTATTTACCGCAACAGTGCACTCCCTGGATCGGATGGTGGATCTTTTATTATACCTCACACTTCGCCTCTCACAATAATCCTCACGAAACTTTCCTCCAGATCGAGCGATACAGAAGGAACAGGCATACCCACAAATCTTTCGAAACTACCTTGCTACTCCCATGCAAAACACACATACCCAAATTACAAGACATACACAACACAACAATATGAAATATTACACAAAGAACGGTTACAACTTCATCACTTTCCGCTTTCCCACTTCAATCAATATTTATCCCAGTTTCACACGACACTGCCCCACTTTGTAATTCTACTTTCCTACTGTGAACTCTGGAGATAAACGCACGTCTTCCTGTGCAATGCAAGCCAAGTGGCGTTGCTGGAAAAACGGCCGACTCACCTTGATTCTCTCTCAGAGTTTAAATTTAGCGTCACACGGAATGATATTTCTTAAATACTTCAACTTATGATACACACGCTATTTCTTAAATATTTCAGCTTATTGTACACACGCTATTAATTCTTAAATATTTCAGCTTAAGCTCACGGAAGTATCTCAACTTAACTACACGTGGGCTCATTGTGACCGTTAGTTTACTACAATCCCCTTAAAATTACCTGCCTCGCTTTGTAATTTTCCCCACAAAAGGTCCTGTGAAAGAGAAATTATTAATTCTAACTACTCTTAAATATTCCACATCCATACCATGCCTCCACTCCTTCATTACGGAGCACAACAAAAAAACAGGTCTTTACAGCAGAAGGTTCAGCGGTAGAGTAGCTGAAACATGGCCGTATTCCGATTCTCTCGCACCTCTCTCGAAGTGGGAGAAGCACCTTGCTACCTTATTGGTCAGCCACATTTCAGACGCTCAAAGCTCTGGTAACTTCCATCTCTTTGGTCTCACCAAAGGTAGCCAAAGGATCGACTCAAAGATGATCATATATTCCGATTCACTATCTGTGGTTAGCAGACGACCATACATTCATTCCTTTCACAGATCTCACCAAACTGGATGTAGGGATTTATTTTGAGGGAGTGCACATGTGATCAATTAAATAAATAAATTGTCATTCTTTCCCACACTGGTATCCGGCTTCGCTGTATTAATTGAAATTGAGTTACTTTTACACAAAAAAATGTGTTGTTCTGACAAGAATTTCGTACCTATTTTCAATGTTGGGCGGTACTGTACCCTTTCAATTAAACTTCCAGGAGGTTTCACATCAGCGCACACACCGCTGCCAAGTAAAAATCTCATTCTGGAGGCGACGAGTATCACTCTCCAAAGCGTGGCTAGTCATGAAACAGGTTACAACCTCACTTACACTACATATGCTTGCACTGAAAGATTCACGCAGTGTGAGGATAATTCTACAATAGGATATAAACAGATCATTGTGGTGCATATTAGAATTTCTGTCTTTACCATGTTGGATACACATTTCGCATGTTCGAGCGAAGAGAGAGAGCATCCCATTTTTCGTGCATCGTTTCTCATTTGTCGCATACATGCTGAATTTCGTGTTGGTCAACATTGTCGGGTTACGTGTGGGGCAGTAGAACAAATGGCGGTCTAACTGGCCACAGGAGAAGTGATTTATCTCGGCTACTCATGTTTTGGATTTAGGCATTGGCAAAGGAGCGGTAGAAGATTCCACTTGAGATTGACCACGCTCACACAACTCGGAGTACCGGGGTGATATTTGCTAGGCCACGCTGAGTTTGCATGCGTGAGAGAAAATTAAATTCCTTACTGTGTGACCGTATTGTCCAAAGCTGCTTTACAATTCCTGAGGGCATTTTCGCTCTGTCGTTGCAACTGTAAGAAAATGCCTGTTTTTTTCACCAGAGGCGTTTCGCGCTATTGAGGTAAAGCATCATCATTGCTCTGTTAGTAAAAATTTTATAATTTCATTTCTTTTTAATATCGAAAAACAGTTCGTTAACAATATGTTGATTTTTACTTACTGTGATTTCGGCTTGGTTTCTGCCTACATCGGGAAATGCCGTCTACTATCACATTGTTGGAGTTTTTCGTCGTTAGACACTGATACTTCTAGTGTAACTGCTCATATATTTTTCAATACTGCTTGCTTAGTCAGATATCAACAATCTGATATCTATTAGCTCAGTTGCAGGGATTATGAAAAAATATATACTGTAAAGACTAGTTGGACATTCGACACAAGATATAAAGAACGTGTCAGAGCGTTAGAACACCATAGGCGAAGCGATTTTGAAAATGATATGAGCATCGTAAGATTCAGTACAGACAGACACTTCCTCCCTTTCCAGGACAATTGCCAGATACACAAAACATTAACACAAAATAAACAACTGCTCGAAGGGCAAATAAATATTGGAACCCAGATACTACACAAAATTATGTGAAAGAATAGTCTTTACCGTCCCTCATCCTCTCCCCCCCCCCCCCCCCCCCGTTTCAATTTACTTCTTGCTCCTTACCTTCTCTTCCAGCCCACACTCCATCACACTACTATGCATTTATGTCCACTCATCATGGCTTCTCTCCTCTTCACAAAAAAATTCACATTTCCTTCACTAATCTTACACAGTGTATAAATACACAGCAAAGAAATTAAATATAATTACAGACATACAGTTACCTAAAACACTCAAAAAAGAAACAAAAGACAAGGGTGTAGGTAAAAGACAAACTACTGGCAACGTTGTGTTAGCAAAACTACCCAACACAAACCACAATAAGTACTTAGAAGAATAAAAACAAATACAAAAAAGTGGTGTGCGAAAAAGCGTGCTATGTAAAAAGGAGAGAAATATATACACTCCTGGAAATGGAAAAAAGAACACATTGACACCGGTGTGTCAGACCCACCATACTTGCTCCGGACACTGCGAGAGGGCTGTACAAGCAATGATCACACGCACGGCACAGCGGACACACCAGGAACCGCGGTGTTGGCCGTCGAATGGCGCTAGCTGCGCAGCATTTGTGCACCGCCGCCGTCAGTGTCAGGCAGTTTGCCGTGGCATACGGAGCTCCATCGCAGTCTTTAACACTGGTAGCATGCCGCGACAGCGTGGACGTGAACCGTATGTGCAGTTGACGGACTTTGAGCGAGGGCGTATAGTGGGCATGCGGGAGGCCGGGTGGACGTACCGCCGAATTGCTCAACACGTGGGGCGTGAGGTCTCCACAGTACATCGATGTTGTCGCCAGTGGTCGGCGGAAGGTGCACGTGCCCGTCGACCTGGGACCGGACCGCAGCGACGCACGGATGCACGCCAAGACCGTAGGATCCTACGCAGTGCCGTAGGGGACCGCACCGCCACTTCCCAGCAAATTAGGGACACTGTTGCTCCTGGGGTATCGGCGAGGACCATTCGCAACCGTCTCCATGAAGCTGGGCTACGGTCCCGCACACCGTTAGGCCGTCTTCCGCTCACGCCCCAACATCGTGCAGCCCGCCTCCAGTGGTGTCTCGACAGGCGTGAATGGAGGGACGAATGGAGACGTGTCGTCTTCAGCGATAAGAGTCGCTTCTGCCTTGGTGCCAATGATGGTCGTATGCATGTTTGGCGCCGTGCAGGTGAGCGCCACAATCAGGACTGCATACGACCGAGGCACACATGGCCAACACCCGGCATCATGGTGTGGGGAGCGATCTCCTACACTGGCCGTACACCACTGGTGATCGTCGAGGGGACACTGAATAGTGCACGGTACATCCAAACCGTCATCGAACCCATCGTTCTACCATTCCTAGACCGGCAAGGGAACTTGCTGTTCCAACAGGACAATGCACGTCCGCATGTATCCCGTGCCACCCAACGTGCTCTAGAAGGTGTAAGTCAACTACCCTGGCCAGCAAGATCTCCGGATCTGTCCCCCATTGAGCATGTTTGGGACTGGATGAAGCGTCGTCTCACGCGGTCTGCACGTCCAGCACGCATGCTGGTCCAACTGAGGCGCCAGGTGGAAATGGCATGGCAAGCCGTTCCACAGGACTACATCTAGCATCTCTACGATCGTCTCCATGGGAGAATAGCAGCCTGCATTGCTGCGAAAGGTGGATATACACTGTACTAGTGCCGACATTGTGCATGCTCTCTTGCCTGTGTCTATGTGCCTGTAGTTCTGTCAGTGTGATCATGTGATGTATCTGACCCCAGGAATGTGTCAATAAAGTTTCCCCTTCCTGGGACAATGAATTCACGGTGTTCTTCTTTCAATTTCCAGGAGTGTAGTTCTGCAGAGCAGGTAAAAATTAACCTACAAGCATCAGTGACTAACAGCGAAAAACTCCAAAGATGTGCCAGCAAATGGCGAGAAACCAAGTGGAAATCACGGTAAGTAAAAAGCAACATATTGTTAACGAACTGTTTTTCTATATTAAAAACAAATCAAGTTATAAATATCTTTAATTACAGACCACTGATGATGCTTAACCTCAATAAAGCGAAATACGTCTGGTGAAAAAAATACGCATTTTCTTATAGTTGCAACGACAGAATGAAAATACCCTCACGAGAGAAAATTAGCTTAGCATTAATTTTATCATCACGGATCTTCTCTTGGATTAATTACAATGAACTACAGAACTAAATAATTGGAAACGCCCTTAAGATGCATAATTTTGGAATCTGGCTCAAAGTGCAAAGGTATTCAAAAATGGTTCAAAAGGCTCTGACCACTATGGGACTTAACATCTATGGTCATCAGTCCCCTAGAACTTAGAACTACTTAAACCTAACTAACCTAAGGACATCACACATATCCATTCCCGAGGCAGGATTCGAACCTGCGACCGTAGCGGCCTAGAACCGCACGGCCACAGCGGCCGGCTGCAAAGGTGTTTTGACGCAAAAGCACGGTGCCCTGTGACGTCACTCTCGGACTCGATGACGCTTCAAACAGCAAATTGTCGCCATATGCCAATAAAAGGTCAGCTCTTAGAAGTTGATGTGAAGAGTAAAGTGGGCTAATTATGCCCCGTTGGCATCAAAGTTCACAACAACTGTGCTCAATGCCGCCGTGGACGTGTCACGCGATGGAAGTTCGTCACACCTCGGCTCACCCACATCTTCTGACGCCGGCCGTTGTGGCCGAGCGGTTCTAGGCGCTTCAGCGCTTCAGTCCTGAACCGCGCTGCTGCTACGATCGCAGGTTCGAATCCTGCCTCGGGCATGGATGTGTGTGGTGTCCTTAGGTTAGTTAGGTTTAAGTAGTTCTAAGTTCTAGGGGACTGATGACCTCAGATGTTAAGTCCCATAGTGCTCAGAGCCATTTGAACCACTTGAATCTTCTGACGCCTCTGCGTTAGAGGTCTGCACCGCGAGTTTCAGCGTTGAAATTACACGGTCTTCTTATGAATGGCCAAGAAAAACATTTCAGACACACCGCCTCTTAGAATCGACACGAAGGCAGGAAGGGATTCTTTTGCTTTTTCAGTGTTCCTGTTTCATGCTCTCCTGTGGCGTGATCACAGAGGGGTGCGATATTGACACATGTTTGATTGAAACGGCAAATGGCTAAGGCTCCCGGTTCGGCAATAACCTTGGTGGCACTGACCCCCCCCCCCTTTATTTACAGGGCATTTCAAAAATATGCCTTTGCAGAGAAAACCTACGAAGTAGTGCTGGGTGCCGGTAGGTAGGCAACTTCTTGATACACCTCCGGAGCACTAAGGCACTGAAAAAGCATAAGAACCGTTTGGTGCGTCTGAACAAGTTCAAATTTCGTCACTGACTTTGAACGGTCCTTCCTGGTTGCATCATGTATAGCACAGAAATATTACGATCGCACTGCACTTCAAGGGAGTGAGATTAAGTTCATTGAGGTTGCTAGCCTGCGATGTCCTTAGAAAAGCGTGGAGCGACAGGGAGATGGCAGCCGTATCAACGACGTCTTCCTGTTTTTCATCGCACTGTGAACTGTCGTTTTCAAGCACGAAATGTATGGGCATCGATGTTCGTGAGAAAGGGGTGGTTTCATTGTCACCCCTTATGCCATCACCTGTGGCTTTTTCGTGTCGGTTCTGTTGCGCCGTGTGTTTGAGTCACTTTTTTTAAATGTAATTCATGAAACTAACGTGCATTTTTCCTTGAGTGGTTGACTTCCAAGCCCTCATGTATCTCAGACAACCAGTTATTTGTCACTGTACTTTGCTTATTTATTGTATAAATGCCTTACCATATCTTTGTATGTATTGCTTCGTGAATTAGAACGCCACGATGTTCGTTGGACTTACAATGTTCTCTGTATGACTCAATGTCTGTTACTGTGACGTTTTCTTGTCCGTGTATGTTATGACTGGTTAGGAGTTTCTTACGCTATATTGTACGCTTATTAATAATCTGCAGTACATTTTCTCTTTGTAAACTGGTGAAATTGCATTCCAGGTCCTGTGTGGTGACCACGGAGCCCTTTCTCTTCCTGGGGTGTGGTTAATGAGATCTGAATCCACGCAGCTTTTACGAAACTGAGACTCTTGCTCGTATTGCAGAGTATTTTAAATATGTCTGAGTGAGGTAGCGGAACCTCTGTGTTTCACATGTGTGTAGAATATGGTGGAACGAATAGAGGTTCGGTTTCTAAAGTTACCAACTTTCCAATACCCTCGTCGTGCTAGGCAGGCGCCTGCACGTTCCGCAAATTCTCTACGCTGATCTGCAGCTTGTTGTCTACGCAAAAATATTGTCTTTATGCATGCGGTTCATGTGAACAAAGATGAAAATCATGAGGAGTCAAAGGGAGACAAGTCCGGGCTTCATGGTGGGCGACCACTTTCCGTCAAAAATTCTGTAGGAGCGTCCTCATTTCCCCTGCAGTGTGCAGCCGAGAACTGTCACGCGTAAGGGAATGTATGACAGTTACTTTATGTGGTCTGCATTAAATTAGGCGAAATTTTTTACAGTGAAACACACTTGGCGGGAGACACTATTTTCTAGGGTGCATCCTCACTATGCGCTCAGAGCTTAAAAGAGCACCGTGACGCGGCCAACGGGAATACTACAGATACTGTCCAACACATCTGTGGAATGATTCATCGGATTTTCACTGTGGTTTCTATTTCGCTATCGATTGGACCTTCCTTCACTAATTGCCCTCGTGTGTCGTACACACTTTTTGTCGGCCGTACTGAGTAATCCTTTGGTGAATAAAACTGTTTTCCGTTATGTTTAAATAATCACTAGCAGTCAGATGCAATATAATATTTGTTTATAGTTAGATGCGTTGGTTATAAACAGATTTGAGTGTGCAGTCAATTTTAGTCAGAGAAATTAACTTTTAAATCCAAACTATCACCATAAAACACGACACACCAATTTTAGTGTTAATAAATTTCAGATATAAGGAAGACTTAATGTTAGCCGATGAGAAACTGTGTTTGTGTGAGAGGAATGCGCACGCGAGAAATAATGTTTATGACGGTTCGGTTTCGACAATCAGTTGGACAAACGGTAATCAAACGATTTTTCTAGTTAGAGTACAAATTTTATGAGACTGATGACGTTCCGTCAGACGCTTGGAAGAATGTCATGTCTACAGCAGTAAATACAACAGCTATAGCACAGTCAGCTTGGCAGCTTATGCATTCAAGTTGTTGACAAGAATAATATATTTAAAAAAAGAAAAACGAGCTTAGTTAAATAACGATGAGCTTAGCATTATTAACGGTAAAGTTACTAGAGAGACAGTTCTAACATTAGACCACAGACCAAGCGAAACGTGTTCGAAGTAAAAAGGGAACTAGGAAGTAGGAAAAATGAAGGAAGCTAAATAACGCCTGAACGCCACAGCAAGGAAGGTACAAGAAGCGGAACAGCATAGCCAAAGAGAGCACTCCCCGTCAAAAGAAGTTGGTAGTATAATACAGAGGCCTTTATTTTATGAAAAACTTTCTGAGAAGGTACGCATTGAACCCAGTATTAAGCAAATCATAGAGTGTGAGGAAACCTCAAAAGAAAAGAATCGAATTCTTTGATAGACAGTGTTGCAAAAGGATGCTGAAAATAGAGTGGAGCGATGGCAAAGAAGGAGAAAATGAATTTGAGGAAAGCACAATCCAGAGAAAATGCCCTAAGAGATCACGGAAAAACGTCACAATTCTAGAAGGACACGTTCAGGGCAAAAACTGTAGGGGAAGAAGACTGTAGGGGAAGAATACTGTAATACTTGGTCACTAGACGCTCAGATCAAAATGACTGCACTTAATCCGTACCTGGATACATTGTGACTTCCCAAAAATCAGATAGGCACGGTTTGACTTTAGTGCTTACTTTGCTTTGAAACGGTTGTTCCACTTAAAGATTAACAGCAGATGGCGACCGTCAAGCCTCAAACACATGGAGGCACTTGAGGAGAGGCAAGCAGGTTTTATCGTGACAAACAGATCTGTTGTTGAGGTGCAGCCTTCTTGACATTTCAAGAATGCAATCTCTGGAAGGAATTGCGGTGTTCACGAGAAAATTCAGACCGAAGTGAATGCTGTGAGATGCCGCAATTAAAATTAGCTGAAACTTTTCGATTCCGAAGTTCAGTAATTTTTTCATCATGAAAGAAGACTAGGAGAGATGTTATGTATTGTCAGCTACCCCGTGAGATTTCCAAGATGAAACGACAGGAAATTCAGTGTACTGAATGATGGAGTGAAGGAAAATGAACAGAACTGCCAATCAGAGCTAGATAGTGAACGAAGACAATGGTCGATCGATCAATGAGAGAAGAGACCAGAGGGGCCTGAAAAGAAGTGATTTGTATACTACCTAGCACAATGAAGTTTAACTTTATCTCCTGGAGCGTATTGTCGACTCAGTTTTCCGACTAGTCGGATCCTGGCCTTGTCCCCAATGTCTATCATCAGTTTGTAACAACCTCATACTCCATTCAGATGGAGTATCTTACTGTCTAAAGCTTGAACCTGTAAGCACCCAACTTTTGCTTATCTGGCCTCAGTTTCCAACCGTTCTACAGACACCGACACTGTTAGATAATCACTGCAGACAACAGACACCATAAGCGAGGAAAATAACACAAAGTGAACCACCGGACAGCGCTATATCTGGAGACAGATTGGGCTGGCAGTCAACTAGCGGAAGATGGGAGAGTTAAGGTGAAGATGGGAGCGCCTCCTGAGAGCCTGCAGCCACGGTACACCGGAAGAGATCGACACGTCAAGCCGACGTATCACGGTCCGGTTGTAGGAGTAATACTACCTTGCCAAGTGGTTATATGAAATTGCCTACACCCCTGAACGCATATTTGCTCAGTTACTGAGTTGTGTCTATGCCCAGTCAAATCAGCCCTGAGACTATATTTTTCTGTTCATCTGGGAAAAAAAGTGGTTCAAATGTCTCTGAGTAATATGGGACTTAACATCTGAGATGATGAGTCTCCTAGAACTTAGAACTACTTAAACCTAACTAACCTATCACACTCATCCATGCCCGAGGCAGGATTCGAACCTTCGACCGTAGCGGTCGTGCGGTCCCTGACTGAAGCGCCTAGAACCGCTCGGTCACCGCGGCTGGCTGTTCATCTGGGAAAGATAGTAATCATAAAAGTAAAAGTTCCAATGTATTTATCACTTTTAATTTAATTATACTCGTATTTTCGCTCCCAGAGATGGCAATCTTACTCCCATGTCAGTCCCTCAGTCAATTCAATTATAAGATTTTGATGCAGCGTGGGGCAATTTGCTTGTTAATGTCCCCCAGTCAGATTAGCTTTATTACATTTTTGGCTCTCAACATGAGGCGATTTAATTAGCAATTCTGGTTTTGATTTTATTTCCATACAATACGTAGAATAAATAAATGACAATGTTGCTTTGAGACGAAGCGATTGGTACAGCTTAGTAAGTCAGGAGACATAAAAAAAATATTGTGGTGGGTAGTCAAACACGCAAAACTAGCTATTGGAGAGGGTGATAGTCTGATGAGAGATAAGGTTCTAGACACTGTCACGAATTCTTTAGCAAGTTTGTTCGGCCAGTCGGATGATTTTTGCACGTATGACGAGATAACGATCTGTTCTAACATGTGGCCGACCTTGTCTCTCTCATGTCTTTTCCATAGCTGTGACATGACATCATGGACACATAGTAAGACTACAACTTACTATTCTGCCAAAGAGTCGTCAACGGGGAATGCCATCTAGACGTATCGTATGTGATATTCAGCTTCTCTAAGTAATAAAAAGTTTCACTAATAGCTGTAAATAGGTGGAGAGTGTCAGCATTCCATTTTATTAACTTTCGTACAGAATGATACGCAGTGCAGGACGCCTATGAGAAAAGAACGTATTACGGAGGCTTGTTTTCGGTAGTGAAGTTAATTTACCTTTTCCACGAAACACTGTATCAGCAAAAAAGTAATTATATTGGTGGACGGCGGGGAGACGACAGAGAGAATATCGAGTTTATTATACTGACCTGAGTTGAGAGCACGAAGCGGAAAAATGATGGCAAACTCCAGTTACAGGCTACAAAAATGTGTAATTTCTGTAGCTGCCATTCATCGAAGTTCCAATGTAGATAATCAACAAAATCTGTCACCGTCTACAGGCTACTTTTGTTGTCTTCAAATATTTATAACTAGTAGATGATAATGATTTGTAAAGACAGTAGCCATTTTAGTGAATGTTCCATGTCGCGAAAAGTGATGAAGTAAATCAGTATTCTAAGTAAACGGATATTTATTATCCAGTATTGAAGGTTCCTTTACAACTGTGCCTTTCAAAAGACGCAGCCAACAGAGGGGAAGAATATATTCAAATGGAGGGAAAATTTAAGGCCTACCGAAGTTAGTGTTGCCACACGTCAAGTGTCAGTGATGGGCAGAGAAATGTACAACGATCCTGTGGGATAAGCTTCGTGTGTCCCACGTAGTAATTTAGGAAAGTCACATAAAACCTAAATATGACTTGCAGGACGGGAGCTTCAACCTTGTACATCTCGAAGGGATTTCTTTCTCGAAGTTGACCCCTCGATTAGACATAGGTTAATAGTGGCACATGATGGCAGAAATGACTTAATAAATAAATAAATAAATATATTAAGAGGACTAGAAGGTTTTATTCACAAAAGATATGTAGTAATACATTTATCAGAAAGGAAACAAATCACACTTATACTCACTTAAATTCGCAAACTTTCCATTACATGCTTATATGGAGGGGTAGAAGTAATTATTCAAATCACCGTCCCATTAATGGTGTGGGAACCACTTACTGTGATCACAGTATTATTGGACCTGGAAGTGAGGGCGCTTCAGTTGGCTCATCGTGAATTTTGATCGTTATATTTCTTGAGAACACGTTGAACCACTTGATAGTATATCCACAACTCTCTGGAAATCATTCATAGTAGGAAGCATTTTCCTTAGTCACCATCGTACTACTTTACTCTGACGTCACCAAGTGTTTCCGATAACGGCTACGGAAGGCCAAGTGCAGTAATATCGTGGTCGGGTAGTACCTGCATGAGACATTCTACAGGAGTAGTCTGTTTTGAGCGTTGTATTTGAGTAATAAACATGATAGACATGTCGAGTAACAAAATTCGTTTATAATTCCAACGAACTGTATTTTACGTAAAGAATAACACAATATTTTTCTTCAAGAGACGCCTCTTTGAAGATGGAGATGCTGAAAAGTGTAACTGAAGACACTAGCAAAAATTAGATACAAAGTAATAGTAACAGTGAACTGGTAATATAAGAAGGCGATATACGGTTTATGGCTGAAAGGACACAAGTTGTAATGAGCACATTACACAACAATTTGTACCAAAATGTTTGCTAATTAATGTAAAATCACTAAGAAAGAGGCGAATCAAATTTGAATAAATTAATCTCCACCAGATAATGAAATGTGAATTAGTAGCTGTGATTGCCAATGCTTAACTACTTAGATTACGATTTCCGATGGTGAACAGCATATATAGCGAAATCAAGAGCAACTGCGAAAGAGCGTTGGACTCCGCAGAAAACGAGGGACTGTCTGTAGGGCCATAACACTGCACAATGTCAACCCATTGCCCTATTCGCAGAAACGTTCACTCGCTCCCCGTGCGACGTGTGTGTTCTCTCGAACCACATACCAGTTTTCCTACCCAAGTTTTCCAAGGCATAGGTTTATTTATTTCAGTAATCGCTCGATTTTTGAATATTGTGTCTATGTAATAAACTGAGTTAATTGAGATTATTGTTTAATTTTGTAGTCAGATGAATTCCTTTTCTAATGGATTTGATGGGTTAGAGTGTGTTATATTTTACGAGGCCAAATCAGTAAACTTATCTAAGATATCAGTTGAAGTACTCCAACGGCACCTTAAGTGAGGAATAAAAACATGCATAAACAAACAAACTAGGCCCACATTCATTGATTTTCGCGAGATTGCACTGCAGCTCTTTGATTAACTGGGCATTTCTTTACTGCACTGCCGGAGAAAGTCACGAGGCAAAAAAATAATTAATGTGGAGTACTGAAATTCCGGTAATACATTTGTCTAGGTAAGATATTTAAGTGATTAACATTGAAACATTACACGTTAATGTAAGCGCGAGGTAAGGCATTGCAAATGTGAAACGCTGGTACGTTAACAAACGGTGTAACAGCCAGAATGTTAAATACCAGCATGCAAACGTGCATGCATTGTATTGTACAGGTGCCGGATATGTCTATGATATGGAGTTCCATACATTTTGCACTTGGTCGGTTACTACATGGACAGTTAGTGCTGTTTGCGCATGGCGCTGGAGTTATCGTCCAATAATGCCCAATACATGCTCGACTAGAGACAGGTCTGGTCAGTGAGGAGGCCATGTTGGGTTATAACAGCGGAATGTACGTGAGCGTTATCCTGTTGGAAACACCCCTGGAATGCTGTTCGTGAATGGCAGCACAACAGGTCGAGTCACCAGACTGATGTACAGATTTACTGTCAGGGTGTGAGGGCTAAACATTACAGTGCTCCTGCCGTCGTATGAAATCACACACCCGACCATAACTCCAGGTGTAGGTCCAGTGTCTCCAGCACGTAGACAGATTAGTTGCAGGCCCTCAACTGGCCTCCTCCTAACCAACACACGGCCATTACTGGCACCGTGGCAGAAACAGCTTTCATCAGAAAACACAACAGGTCACCACTCTCCCGTCTAATGAGTTCTCGCTTGACACGACTAAAGGACGCAAATGGCGATGGTTTGGTGTCATTGGTATGCACGTTACAGGGCGTTTGGGTCGGAGCTTTCCTTGAAGTAATCGACTTGTAAAAGTTCGTGGCGTCACTGTGATGCTATCTGCTGTTGAAATTGCTGCTGCAGATGCACTACGATGCGCCACAGCCAACGCCGTACGCGCCAGCCTTCTGTCTCGGTAGTGCTACGTGGCCATCTGGAACCCGGTCATCCAGCGACCACTTTCTCGTGATTACCAGTGCCGGAAATCACCTACACTGGCTACATTCCTGCCAAGTCTTTCTGCCGTACCACAGAAGGAACATCTAGCTTCTTGTAGGCCTACTACATCACCTCGTGCAAACTCACTGAGGCGTTGTCAATGACGTCTTTGTTGCCTTAAAGGCGTTCCTGACTAACATAAACTCACTGCGTCCAACCTCAAAGATAGCTAAAGGGATCCACAGCATCACTAACATGCCACGAATACCAACTTTCAGGCATTACCTCTCACGACTGACAACGCAGTAGCCGATGGCCTTCGCTTAACGACCGAGAGCAGCGCGTTTCCGTAAGAATAGCCAGTACTAACTGACAAGCAACACTGCGTGAAATAACTGCAGAAATCAATGTGGGACACGGGATGAACGTATCCGTTAGGACAGTACGGAGAAATCTGACGTTAATGGGCTATGGCATGAGACGACCGGCGCGAGTGTTTTTGCTAACGGTACGACTTTGCTCGTAGTGCCTACTCTGAGCTCGTGATCATAGAGGCTGGACCCTAGGCGACTGCAAAACCGTGGCCTCGTCAGATGAGTCCAGATTTTAGTTGGTAAGAGCTGATGGTAGGATTAGAGTGCGACACAAACCCCACGACGCCACGAACCAACGTTATCAACAACGTACCCTGCAAGCTGGTGGTGGTTCCACAATGGAGTGGACTGCGTTTACATGGAATGAACTGGGTTCTCTGCTCCAACTGAATATATTGTTAACAATTAAATAGAAAATTTATGGATTACATTGCACCATGCTATTGGGCCACAGTTGTTCGCTGTTGGTTTTGCCAGCTGTTGTGGCCGAACGGTTCTAGGCGCTTCAGTCCGAAACAGCTCTGCTGCTACGGTAGCAGGTTCGAATCCTGCCTCGGGAATGGATGTGATTGATGTCCTTAGGTTAGTTAGGTTTAAGTAGTTCTAAGGCTAGTGGACTGATGACCTCAGATGTTAAGTCCCGTAGTGCTTAGAGCCATTTGAACCATTTGCTGTTGGTTTGAAGAACAATCTGAACAACTCTGGCGAATGATTTTGCCACCCAGATCGCCTGACACGAATCTCATTGAATATTTATCGGACATAATCGAGAGGTTAGCTCGTCCGCAAAATCCTACACCGGAAACACTTTCGGAATTATGGGCGACTATTGAGGCAGCATGGATCAATATTTATGCAGGCGAGTTCTAACGACTTGTTGAGTCCAGGCCATGTTGGGCTGGTTCTCTACGTCGGGCGAAACGAGGTCTGGCAGAATATGAGCGGGTATCCCATGTCTTTTGTCATATCAGTGTACTCCTCCACAGCTGGATTCCTCAAGGTTAAATGCCAGTTTCAAATGCGTCAAATATTGTGATTTTGGTAGGTTTATTTGTCTCTCTTTACTGTACCGTACATATATTTGTGGTTATTTCGATCCACGATTTTATTGTG
Organism: Schistocerca piceifrons; assembly: GCF_021461385.2. Classification (NCBI taxonomy): domain Eukaryota; kingdom Metazoa; phylum Arthropoda; class Insecta; order Orthoptera; family Acrididae; genus Schistocerca; species Schistocerca piceifrons. Next base: position 520,014,934 of record NC_060139.1, on the reverse strand, counting down.
TGTATCACCATTCCCCCCCATGAACCATGGACCTTGTCGTTGGTGGGGAGGCTTGCGTGACTCAGCGATACAGATGGCCGTACCGTAGGTGCAACCACAACGGAGGGGTATCTGTTGAGAGGCCAGACAAAAATGTGAAGAGGGGCAGCAGCCTTTTCAGTAGTTGCAAGGCCAACAGTCTGGATGATTGACTGATCGGGCCTTGTAACATTAACTAAAACGGCCTTGCTGTGCTGGTACTGCGAACGGCTGAAAGCAAGGGGAAACTACAGCCGTAATTTTTCCCGAGGACATGCAGCTTTACTGTATGATTAAATTATGATGGCGTCCTCTTGGGTAAAATATTCCGGAGGTAAAATAGTCCCCCATTCGGATCTCCGGGCGGGGACTACTCAAGAGGACGTCGTTATCAGGAGAAAGAAAACTGGCATTCTACGGATCGGAGCGTGGAATGTCAGATCCCTTAATCGGGCAGGTAGGTTAGAAAATTTAAAAAGGGAAATGGATAGGTTAAAGTTAGATATAGTGGGAATTAGTGAAGTCGGTGGCAGGAGGAACAAGACTTTTGGTCAGCTGATTACAGGGTTATAAATACAAAATAAAAATAGGGGTAATGCAGGAGTGGGTTTAATAATGAATAAAAAAATAGGAGTGCGGGTTAGCTACTACAAACAGCATAGTGAACGCATTATTGTGGCCAAGATAGACACAAAGCCCATGCCTACTACAGTAGTACAAGTTTATATTCCAACTAGCTCTGCAGATGATGAAGAAATTGATGAAATGTATGACGAGAAAAAAGAAATTATTCAGGTAGTGAAGGGAGACGAAAATTTAATAGTCATGGGTGACTGGAATTCGTCAGTAGGAAAAGGGAGAGAAGGAAACATAGTAGGTGAATATGGATTGGGGGGAAGAAATGAAAGAGGAAGCCGCCTGGTAGAATTTTGCACAGAGCATAACTTAATCATAGCTAACACTTGGTTCAAGAATCATAAAAGAAGGTTGTATAGCTGGAAGAATCCTGGAGATACTAAAAGGTATCAGATAGATTATATAATGGTAAGACAGAGATTTAGGAACCAGGTTTTAAATTGTAAGACATTTCCAGGGGCAGATGTGGATTCTGACCACAATCTATTGGTTATGAACTGCAGATTGAAACTGAAGAAACTGCAAAAAGGTGGGAATTTAAGGAGATGGGACCTGGATAAACTGAAAGAACCAGAGGTTGTAGAGAGTTTCAGGGAGAGCATAAGGGAACAATTGACAGGAATGGGGGAAAGAAATACAATAGAAGAACAATGGGTAGCTCTGAGGGATGAAGTAGTGAAGGCAGCAGAGGATCAAGTAGGTAAAAAGATGAGGGCTAATAGAAATCCTTGGGTAACAGAAGAAATATTGACTTTAATTGATGAAAGGAGAAAATATAAGAATGCAGTAAATGAAGCAGGCAAAAAGGAATTCAAACGTCGCAAAAATGAGATCGACAGGAAGTGCAAAATGGCTAAGCAGGGATGGCTAGAGGACAAATGTAAGGATGTAGAGGCTTGTCTCACTAGGGGTAAGATAGATACTGCCTACAGGAAAATTAAAGAGACCGTTGGAGAGAAGAGAACCACTTGTATGAATATCAAGAGCTCAGATGACAACCCAGTTCTAAGCAAAGAAGGGAAGGCAGAAAGGTGGAAGGAGTATATAGAGGGTTTATACAAGGGCGATGTACTTGAGGACAATATTATGGAAATGGAAGAGGATGTAGATGAAGATGAAATGGGAGATATGATACTGCGTGAAGAGTTTGACAGAGCACTGAAAGACCTGAGTCGAAACAAGGCCCCGGGAGTAGACAACATTCCATTAGAACTACTGATGGCCTTGGGAGAGCCAGTCATGACAAAACTCTACCATCTGGTGAGCAAGATGTATGAGACAGGCGAAATACCCACAGACTTCAAGAAGAATATAACAATTCCAATCCCAAAGAAAGCAGGTGTTGACAGATGTGAAAATTACCGAACTATCAGTTTAATAAGTCACAGCTGCAAAATACTAACACGAATTCTTTACAGACGAATGGAAAACCTGGTAGAAGCGGACCTCGGGGAAGATCAGTTTGGATTCCGTAGAAATGTTGGAACACGTGAGGCAATACTAACCTTACGACTTATCTTAGAAGAAAGATTAAGAAAAGGCAAACCTACGTTTCTAGCATTTGTAGACTTAGAGACAGCTTTTGACAATGTTGACTGGAATACTCTCTTTCAAATTCTGAAGGTGGCAGGGGTAAAATACAGGGAGCGAAAGGCTATTTACAATTTGTACAGAAACCAGATGGCAGTTATAAGAGTCGAGGGGCATGAAAGGGAAGCAGTGGTTGGGAAGGGAGTGAGACAGGGTTGTAGCCTCTCCCCGATGTTATTCAATCTGTATATTGAGCAAGCAGTAAAGGAAACAAAAGAAAAATTCGGAGTAGGTATTAAAATTCATGGAGAAGAAGTAAAAACTTTGAGGTTCGCCGATGACATTGTAATTCTGTCAGAGACAGCAAAGGACTTGGAAGAGCAGTTGAACGGAATGGACGGTGTCTTGAAAGGAGGATATAAGATGAACATCAACAAAAGCAAAACGAGGATAATGGAATGTAGTCAAATTAAATCGGGTGATGCTGAGGGGATTAGATTAGGAAATGAGACACTTAAAGTAGTAAAGGAGTTTTGCTATTTAGGGAGCAAAATAACTGAGTATGGTCGAAGTAGAGAGGATATAAAATGTAGACTGGCAATGGCAAGGAAATCGTTTCTGAAGAAGAGAAATTTGTTAACATCGAGTATAGATTTAAGTGTCAGGAAGTCGTTTCTGAAAGTATTTGTATGGAGTGTAGCCATGTATGGAAGTGAAACATGGACGATAACCAGTTTGGACAAGAAGAGAATAGAAGCTTTCGAAATGTGGTGCTACAGAAGAATGCTGAAGATAAGGTGGGTAGATCACGTAACTAATGAGGTGGTATTGAATAGGATTGGGGAGAAGAGAAGTTTGTGGCACAACTTGACTAGAAGAAGGGATCGGTTGGTAGGACATGTTTTGAGGCACCAAGGGATCACAAATTTAGCATTGGAGGGCAGCGTGGAGGGTAAAAATCGTAGAGGGAGACCAAGAGACCAATACACTAAGCAGATCCAGAAGGATGTAGGTTGCAGTAGGTACTGGGAGATGAAGAAGCTTGCACAGGATAGAGTAGCATGGAGAGCTACATCAAACCAGTCTCAGGACTGAAGACCACAACAACAACAACATCACCATTCCCTTAACACAAAAAATACCTAATTCATCAACCATTTTAGTGTTAGATTTGTCGTACAGTGATTCACTCTTACAAACGCTTAATTCCGAAAGCCTCTAGTAGCCGGGTTTGCCTGCTTCTAATCTGCTCTTTTAAACCTCGAATCGACAAACGAGCATATAATTGTAGCTGGTGGCGCTAACATATTTTGTATACAATTATCCTTCCAGTGTGAAATTTAAGCGGATTGTTCCTTCTTCAAACGTAACGCTACTTCAGCTTGCTGCTATCCATCATACGAACAACAGGTACTCTCTCGTAGATGTATTTGCTACTAAGTCCGAAAATAGAGTACTTCGTATCTCCGAAATATCTGCCCCTGACATGTCTGCCGATGTAATAATTTTCACGACCTATTCGTTAGTATTGTGACGTGTCGGCACTAGTGTCGTCTTTTTTCTATCTTCCCCCTTCTGTAAGGATGGAGTTCGTGGTCTGTGGCAACCAATGGCACGACCAGGTCGCGTCACACTGTCGTGCGCTAGAGGACGTGCTGGTAGGTTGAGCGTGATGGTGGTCACTGGACTCAGGTACCCAACCTGTTTATCAGTCCTTTTAGTTTGGGGAACAGCTCCAAGAATTGTGTGTGACGCTGGGACTCGGAGACGTGCATTAGCCCTTGCTGAATTGAAATTAATTATCTGTTGGGCACTCGGTCGTTCTTCAGACTTACGAGCGGTTGACGCAAGTTATAGAGGGAAAATGAGAGTTTTTGGAAATTATGTAACGTCCGTGAGACGCGACTACTGCAGACATTTTGTGAGAGGAAGTTGGCCACTTGTCACAACGCAGACAATAAGGGAAGATATGTTTGGCCTCTAAACCGGAGGGAGCTGTTCATCAACCTTTTAATGTGCCGATGTTATCTGCCTGTCATGGATTCTTGGAGGCGCTACATTTCAATGTTTTAGTCACAGTCTACGATTATTTGGCTAAGACTGATTTGCTGAGAGCCTGACATGATGATTTTTCGAACAGTCTTTCTACTACATTGAAGTTAATTATTAGTTTTCCACTTTGAGCATTGCTAGATTTCAGAGGCTTTGTTAAATCCATTTCTCATGTTTATGGAATTACTCCTGATATGGGGAGTGAGTACTTTTGTTTCGTGTTGGCTACTTTTTTGTTAATGGCAGCTAATGATTAATTTTCTGCTGCATTTGTGGTTTTATAATTGTCTGTGCGTTACTAATAAAGCTCCTGGGCATCAGTCTGTATACTCTAATCTGTCTTTACAAAATGCGGTACTTAATTGCAGTTTTCTTAAGATTTTTTCAACTTGGTATATATCTTAATGAATGTCTTTTAAAAACTGTATCCAAACGCACTCTTAATCAATACCTCCCGTCTTTACATCCACCTAAGTGTTATCTTTGCATCCACCTATGTGTTACAGTATGTCGCAGAAAGAAACCACAACTATCTACATACGGAAACGTCAAACGCTTTAATTTATGTGAACTTGCAACTGAGAGGAAGAAATAGTTTGGGGGCGTCCGCTATTTTCTTCTCGCACTTAAACGATAAATTTTATTGATTTACTAACAGACGTACTCAGCTATATAACAAATATGCTCCCCTGAAGATCGGAAACGTAATAAGAAAACTTGCATGGCTAACAGAAGAACTAAAACACGTCATAGATCTCAGACAAGCTGCATATCGGGTATACAAATGGGCCCGACGCCTAAAAATAACGTTGCTTAGAAACAGAAAAGGAACAGAGTCAGTTAAGTTGTGAGAAACGAAAAACTCTGGAAAAATCACACATAAACCGACAGCAGAAACACACTAGTTGTCCTGTGGGAAAACACGTGGTCTTGGTATAGGCAAAGCAGCTGATTCCATTCTCCCAGCCGAAGAACTGAGCGTGTACTTCACATTAGCTACAATCGCGATTGAACAAGAAACTAAACAGGCTCACCGATTTCTTTATAGGGGTAAACGACTATAGTCACATGTAACATGTTATTTGCAATACCGGCAAAAGATCCATCACGCGTATCACACAAACAGCTACTGGACACTGGCATCACAATCCAAATGATGAATCTTCTACCGCTTCTTAACCACAAGTGTCTTCCCTGAGGCCTGGAAGGAGCGACTAGTCCTTGACCAGTTAACAAAGTATGATTATCTAACTGCAAACAAACGACTAAACCAGTACCAATCAAGTTTCCGGTAACACCGCAGCACAACTTCTGCGTTAATAATGGTAACAGATGGCCTGCAGCTTGCCATGCAGGCGACTACCATGTGATGCTTAGACTTCGGCAAAGGCTTTGACACTGTAGACTTCGGTGTTTTACTTGTCAAAATTCTCAGTCTAAATTACTTGCCGAGCGCAGTGCAATGGTTTTGCTAATACCTGACGTATCACCAGCAATGCGTCATGTCCGGCAGCATACAGTCACAATGGAAGCAAGTAGTATCAGACATCCCCCAGGATTCCGTATTAGGTCCTATACTGTTTCCAAAATATGCCCGTGATGTGTCATTAGTTTCGTCCTACTACAAACACAACAACTACGCTAATGACCTCCAATTGTATCTAGTCGCAGAACCAATAAACTTGAAGATAGCTATGGAGAATCTCAATAACGACCTGTCTCCATTGTCAAAATGGGCGGCCGGCCGCGGTGGTCTCGCGGTTCTAGGCGCTCAGTCCGGAACCGCGCGACTGCTACGGTCGCAGGTTCGAATCGAGCCTCGGGCATGGATGTGTGTGATGTCCTTAGGTTAGTTGGGTTTAAGTAGTTCTAAGTTCTAGGGGACTGATGACCACAGATGTTAAGTCCCATAGTGCTCAGAGCCATTTTTCAAAATGGGCACAGGGTATAAGGTTATGGTTCAACCCATCCAAAACCGAGGCGTCATTGGCAGGTCGTTCTAATCTCATTACCCTGAAACGTCGGGAGTTCCTACCATCTTAAACTCTAAACAGGAGAAATATCAAATTCCCATCACCAAAGATTCCACGAATAATAATATGTAGATGAAAATCTAAACTGGACTGAGCACGTAATGGTTAATGTGCAAAAAGGCATCAGCATCTCCCTTGCCCTCTTCACCTGAAAAAGAAACTTGCACAAACATTTATACTTCCAGTTACTGTTTGCACTGATATTATCCTGCTAGCTCTTTCTCAGTAAAGTTCACGGCTCCTGGAACTGGTTATGAATGTCTGTGTTCGTTATATCTATGATGTTCGACTCTTTGTTCGTATTTCACCATCATCGCAACTATCCTGACTGCGTGCAGATAAAAGCAGAGATTTTCATATACCCTGTCTTTGTACTGTCTTATCGACGTTCACTGCCCCTCATATCTCTCCTCGACCATGACGCTCTCGTCTGAACAAAATGGCAGAAACACGTGTTCCCATCACAGCAAAATCCTTTGTGTCCTGCTCAGTAGTAGGAAAGCGACTGAAATAACCTCCTCCATTGTATTAGAAAACTGCGAAAGGGTAGTGGGACAGAATTAGGCTACTATTACCTTTTGAGCGGGTTTGCTTCAATACAAGGATCCTTGAGTGGAAGGCTCTGAACTATTCGACTTCCAAAACTTTATTGTCAAAAAAGGACCTAATCTACAGCAGATTTTATTTGCTAGGTAAATTACCAAATAAATTTTGTCCACTCTTACCTTTTCAGGAGTGTTATCGGCGTTCAAATATCTCTTACTGTACCCTCAAACTTCGTTCTGATGCTCAAATACACCATTACATTGAAAATTTAGCAAAGTTGCTGTAAATTCATCTGATTAGAGTCCTTGTTTATGTAAAATAGCAAAACTTATTGTCAGAGCAAGTTATTGTGTATGAACATTCTCTTTTCTAGAACAGTTTAAAATTTTATTCGTCAGCTGTATCTTGAATAGTGTACGACTTTCGTATTCTCAAGACCATCGTTCGTCTGGGTTCTCAGACGGCTATAGAATTAGAAAGTTCTTCCGATCTCTATCGTGAAAGTACCTAGTACTTCATAATAATTATTGTCACTATTGCTAACATATCAAGTAAAGTGATACTAGGAAATTATTTAGTTCAAAAACTTGTACAAGCAAGCGATTGGTTTCCAGTTGAGTAAATGACGTGGATAACCATTTGCCTCTTGTCTAAAAACAACAGGGAAAGATTAAGTGGAAGTACCTTAATGTTTTAAAGATGTAATTGTTATGTTACCAAGGTAAAGAAACACATAGGCGTAACGGGCTTCTGATGGTCCCAACACATATGGAGATGGGCGTTAAGATATACAATTGACGTAAAGCACCAAATTCCTTCAGAACTCAGCGAGTAAAGTACCTAAGGAAAATACAATAAAATCTCTGTACATCGTTACTATAAGGATCATTATATACATGGGAGTAAAGGGAGCAGTTCGAGATATTCAAAACACTCCTCAAGATTTAAATCAGCAACACGTACTTTGTCTCTCTCAGCAGAATATCACACTACGCTTGGAGTGGAGCATAAACTTTGTTTCTCTACTCCAATGAATAAAGCGGGATGCTGATGTTGCCACACAATGTCGGGACTGGACTCTTTGCAGCCAACTTCAGAGTAGGGTGGGAATGGCGGTGAGAGATCCCCAATTGGGAATACTCAGAAGGAGAATTCTAGATCCAGAATTCGCCTGGTGATCTAGGGAAAACTCCCAAAAATCGTGATCGATCTGGGGGATGGGGACTATTTTTAAATTACTTTTGGGACAACGTTGTCCACTGTCACAAAAATTAAAATGCTATCTGTATATTTATATATGAGAATGTCTGTGTGGTGAGCTGAAATTGCTACGCTGTTACTTTTAGTGTCACAACTTACCAATCCTTAACCATATAGGTACAGTCCGCTCTTCGCGTATGGTCCATTTTACAGTCGGAAGCTTTTCAGTCATATATAGAGGGAGATGTTGGTGGGGCAGGATGAGTCCCACTTGGCAACATTTAGGAGGGGGTTTACGGTTCCGGCATTTGACATCCAAGGGAAATCCGCCAAATAACTTGATCAGAACAGGGGGATTGGAACTATTTTCAATTTAATTTAGGGACGGGATGTGCAAGACTAAAAAAATGAAGCATGTTGTAAGTAAATGTGTATTTTTTCGTAAAGTGGACTGAAGAAAAGGAAAAACTACTGATTACTTCTGCATATAAGACGGGTAGAAGAACAGACCGACAAAATTACACGCTCATGTCCTTAACTTCGGTAAGTTGCAGGATTTTAAAACATATTCCTTGAGTCAGAAAAGCTTCTGTTCTCAAATCAGCATCTATTTCGCACTTGCGAAACTCAGTTTGCCCTTTCCTCGCACGATATACCTCTAATCAGAAGGGCAACAGGCAGAATCCATATACCTAGATTTCCTGAAATCATTTAATATGGTGCCACATTGCAGACTATGGACTAACGTCTGAGCATATGGAATAGGTTTCCAGATACATGGGTGGTTCTAACTCGTTAGACTTCTTAAGTTACAGAACCCAGTACGCTGTCCTCAACGACAAGTGTTCATCAGTGACGAGGCTATCGTCGGGAGTGCCCCAGGCATGCGTGGTGGGACCATATTTGTTATCTACGTAAGTAAGATCTGACGGGCAGGATGAGCAGTCTGCGACTGTTTGCTCATGACGTCGCAGTGCACGGCAAAGTATCGTCGTAGAAGGACTGTAGAAGGATACAATTTCTATTTGGTGTAATTAATGGCAGCTTGCTCAGAATGTAGAAAAATTTAAGTTAACGCAAATGAGTAGAAAAAATTCCTCTAATGCATGAATACAGACTTAGTGGCGTGCAGCTGAACACAGCTAGTTCGATTAAATATAAGGTCGCAAAGTTGCAAACCAATGTGAACGACCACGTAAGGACGGTAGTCAAGTGTCAAGTGTCAACTTCGGTTAGGAGTATTTTACATAAATGTAGCTCATTTACAGAAGAGACCGCCTTAAGAACATTTGTGCGATCCATTCTTGAGCACTGCTGGAGTATTAGGATATTAGGGATCACCAGCAGCTCGCATTAAAGGAAGACATCGAAGCAATTCGGAGGCGTACTGCTATATTTGTTACCGGTAGTTTCTATCAATACGCGCGTGTTACGGAGATGATTGCTGAACTCAAACGGGAATCCCTGGAGGGAAGATGACGTTTCTTCATGAAATACAGTTGAAAAAATTTGCAACTGATTGCACAGTGATTCCAATTCCGCCAAAACGTTTCACGCGTAAGAACTGCGGCAGAAAGATAAGAAGAATTAGGGCTCATAGGGATGCGTACAGAGAGTCTTTTATCCATCGCTCCGATTGCGAGTGGAATAGGAAAGGAAATGTCTAGTAGTATGCATTGTATCCTCCATAGTGCACCATTTAGTGACTAACCGGTTATGTACGTATATGTCGGTGCAGACGTGCTCATCAAGTGAAGTGTACTTGACGTGAGGCTGTCTCAGCTGTTACTGTGTACTATGGACACAGTTGGGAATGATTTTATTTGTAACGTAATCAGATGGTTTCCAAAGTATTTAATGTTTGATAACCGTTCATTGTTTGCACATTTTTTCATCTACGGTAAATCACTTGAAAAAATAGATCTCCCCGGTGAAAAATTTAGTAGAAGCGTTGTCGTTCCCATTTGCGTCGTTTATACTGAAAATTTTAATGGTTACGTCAAGCAAGAGTGAAGGAATTTTAGCAGTTAGTGTTCCCGTTCTTTTGCCTCATCACAGATAACAGCAATCGACACAGTTAAAAAATAGAGGACACCGTTCCTGTAACTGTAAGCACCCTCAGAGAAGCCACCCCCACCACCGTGTGTACGAGACTCGAAATAAAAAAGAAATAAAGAAGAGACAGAATGCTCTGTCGTACACTCCAAGGGACAGGTCTTCACGCGTCGGAGGCAACGTTACCATTTCCCAGTCGTGTGAAGTTAGCACCCCTTTTTCGAGAAATATACATTTTTTTCACAGTTCTTGTTAGATGTACCATAGTTCTAGAGTTCTTTCCACAAAATTTCAATAGTTCTGCAAAATGTAACGAAGAAAACAACAATACTCGAAAAAATTTTTGTATCGAAAATATTCTCTGACAATTTCCGCAAAATGTAATTAAGTACAAGAGTTCTGAGCACAGTTATGAACAGAGCTCCAAGAGTTCTTTCGAAGATCCAAGTAACATTTTTTTGTGCAGCTAATAGTTTACGAGATAATTGCAATTTAAGAGAAAATCTTTTCACTTACTGTGAAGTTGGCACCCTTTTTTTCACAAATGTATACTTTTTTCAGATTTCTTGATAGATATGGCATAGTTCTAGAGTTATTTGTACAAAATTTCAATAGTTCTGCAGAATTTAGCGACGAAAACAATGTTCGAAAAAATTTTCGTATCGAAAACATTCTTCGACAATTTTCGCAAATTGTAAATAAGTACAACAGTTCTGAGCACAGTTCTGAACAGAACTCCAAGAGTTCTATCGAAAACCCAAGTAACATTTTTTTGTGCAGCTAATAGCTTACTAGATAATTGCAATTTAAGGAGAAAATCTTTTCACTTACTGTGAAGTTGGCACCCTTTTTTTCACAAATGTATACTTTTTTCAGATTTCTTGATAGATATGGCATAGTTCTAGAGTTCCTTGTACAAAATTTCAATAGTTCTGCAGAATTTAGCGACGAAAACAATATTCGAAAAAATTTTCGTATCGAAAACATTCTTCGACAATTTTCGCAAATTGTAAATAAGTACAACAGTTCTGAGCACAGTTCTGAACAGAACTCCAAGAGTTCTATCGAAAACCCAAGTAACATTTTTTTGTGCAGCTAATAGTTTACGAGATAATTGCAATTTAAGGAGAAAATCTTTTCACTTACTGTGAAGTTGGCGCCCTTTTTTTCATAAATGTATATTTCTTTCACAGTTCTTGACAGGTATGCCATAGTTCTAGAGTTCTTTGTACAAAATTTCAATAGTTCTGCAGAATTTAGCGAAGAAAACAACAATACTCGAAAAAATTTTTCTATCGAAAACATTTTTTGTCAATTTTCGCAAAAATTAAACTTCTACAACAGTTCTGAGGACAGTTCCGAACAGAACCTCAAGAGCTCTATCGAAAATCCTAATAACATTTTTCTATGGCGATAATAGTTTGTGATAAATTGATTTAATGTGGGACACACTTTCTCTACAGAAAATATAAATATATTCGTACAACAGTTCTGATGACAGTTCTGGACACCACGTGAAGAGTTCTATCGAAATTCCTAGTAGAATTTTTTAGTGCAGGTAATAGGTTAAGAGGTAATTGCAACTTAATTAAGAACCCCATAAGAGCTCCTACTGTGAAGCTGGCACCCTTTTTTTCGGAAATATGTATATTTTTCAGAGTTCTTGATAGATAAGTCATAGTTATAGAGGTCTCTGTACAAAATTTCAATAGTTATGCAGAATTTAGTGAAGAAAACAACATTGTATAACAAATCTGATTCAGGAACCCTTTCCCTCTGATACAGTTCTTACTGTTGCCACAATAAATCACTTGTGCATAGATTCCAACTGTACTGATCATTACAAAAATACAATCATTGACCAGCGGCGCACATTTCTTGCAGCGTTGTACAAAATATTCGGCTTATCCGCTGTGAAAATACCACACTTAACACTATTTTAAAATTTACGGTGGATGGCTTCCGTTTATCTACAATGTCAGCATCTATCGAATTATCTTCATGCAAACGTGATGCCTGGATCACTCACTTCCCCTTTTTAGGTACGGAGGAAACTAGAGTTCAGTCTTGTGGAAGCCAAAAAAGGAAATGTGGGCAGCCCTTCTTTTACTGATAGCAAACTCTAGACAAATCTCCACGCTTGTCTTTCTTCATCATGCCAACAAAAGAAAAATTCTCCCTTCATAGCTCTATTATCATTCCAGTACTAGTAAACTAGTTGTCCGCTTTCACATTTCGACCTGACTGATATATAGGTTTACACAGTCACAGAACAACATCAAAATGTTTATTGCTCAGTTGGTAAATCCTTCTGGTTGCAACACAGCGTATATTTCCAAATTGTACAGGTAAAATACTTAAGAACGCACACTCAAGAATCCATACTCGTTTGTTTTGATTGATACATATTGGCAAAAACTGTACCTTCCACAGAATCCTTCCAGCTTCTTGTCTACTGTAACATTTTCTCCATGGATGTAAGATTTGTGGTAGTTGCGTACAAACACAGTAAATATTTCCCGAATAGCTGTTAGCTTGTCTAATTGTCTCCTTTCATCACGAATAGCGCGACTGTAAAATCTAAGGCTCTCCAGAATAAATTTGAAACGTTTTATGTTCGTTTGGAAGGTGAAATTTTTCAATGCCATAACCATCAATTCCACACAGATATTCCAGGCTTTATCTGTTACTTTTGTTAACAACAATTAAAAACAAGAGACTGATGAAGGCTTTCAATTCAATATCATCTATTGATTTTACCCCTCTCTCACGCTGAAATGAGGCTTTGATGCTCTCAAAATTCTGATTGGAATACAAAACTACAATAGACAAATATCGTTATCTATGAGGTAATTACAGCATCACAAATGCTGCTTTGGCTGCACCTATTGGTACAGGTAAATTTCGAATAATATTATGCTCTTCGAACAATATGCTTTGGATTTCTTCAACATTATCTAGTACTTCCCACTTACAATAATAAAATTCCTATAAAATAACGCAACCAGGCGCAGTGTATTAATCTGAAATTTGACGTCCAGACAGCGGACACTGACTATTAAACAGTTAAAACAGAATTTAAGTGCAGTTTACATTCTGGATTAGCTTTGTACTACTTACTACGTTGATAAACAAATAAATTAATCGCTGAAATGAAATTCGAAAGGGCACAGTGGATAAAAACGAGCAATCGGCTCATATCTCATCAAGAGAGCATTAGCGTCGATACTGAATCATACAACATTGAAAGGCACACATGAAGTGTATATTTTTAGAATCAGGAAGAACCAGATGAATTTTATTACGTAAAACAGTAATTGTTTTGAGCTCTCATGACATCCAGGACCCACTAACAGCTAAAAATATGCCCAGGACCCTCATGGATGAAAGTTATGTGGCAACATCACCAGCCGCTAGGATACATAAAAACATGTGCTGTGTGTAACGAATAAATTTGAAATTGCTGTCGTTAATATTGTTGCAAACAATTGTTCTAGTTAGAAAGGAAGTGTGGAAGTTTGATGAGTTACACTACAGCGAGCGTTAAAAGTTTTTACAATGTGTAGAAATGTAAGTATATTTACTGAATATATCGTACAAACGAACTAAGTAGTATGTTTAAATCCTAATTCAATACATGACTGATAGAGGTGTTATAATGTTGAGGGGATACAGTATTAAAGTTAATAACAAGTTCGAAATTTGTAAATAAGAACCTCGTTTATTTGGTCCTCAGTAATCCGGATTTCCGGTTTATCCGGATTCATATTTTGAGTCCCTTGGTATTTTTCTCTTTTTTTCTTGTAACAGGAAGATGTGTAGTCGGTGAGGTACATAGGCTGCTTATCACTAGGCCGGTAATTTAGTCTAGTACTGAGTGATGAGGAACTCGGAATGTGTGAATGACATTGTTTCTCAAGTATTGTACATTAATATAACGGTGTATTTGTTGTGGCGTAACAAGCTAGTTACGCCACACTGGGAAGGGAGCCGAAAGAAAGGCACGCGTACACACACGCCGACTGGCGTCAAGTCTGGAACAAGATACGTTATGACTGCTATAAAGAAAATACGTAGCTTTGGAATATACTTAACTTTTAATCACTCCTTGTGATACATCTCTCTTGACTACACAAATGAGACTCGTAAGATACATGCACTGTTACAATTGGCGCCTTGCTAGGTCGTAGCCATGGACTTAGCAGAAGGCTATTCTAACTGTCTCTCGGCAAATGAGAGGAAGGCTTCGTCCGTATTGTCGCTAGCAATGTCGTCCGTACAACTGGGGCGAGTGCTCGTCCGTATCTCGAGACCTGCCTTGTGGTGGCGCTCGGTCTGCGAACACACAGTGGCGACACGCGGGTCCGACATGTACTAAATGGACCGCGGCCGATTTAAGCTACCACCTAACAAGTGTGGTGTCTGGCGGTGACACCACAGTATTGATGCCCATCAAGTACGTTGCATAGTAACCACGCCAACAGCACTCCACCACAGCTCATTGTACCTCTGGTGCGATTCTCGACAGGTGTGACACCATCTGGTTAGTGGCGCGTGTGAATGTATCTGCTCTCTCAGCCATCTGTTTGTTTTGCACTGACGAGCCTTCTCTCCTTGAATCATCTAAGCGTGCACATCCCACGCTTCCACCTACAGTTACTACAGTCAGTCTTGAGAAGGTGTACTGGCATTTGTATAGTGCTGAACATTTAGCCTTTTTGTATTTAGTAGAATATACATCCGGGTTTTCGATTTTCGGTTTTCCAAACTAAAAGTGAGAATTTACGATCGTCCTCATAGCTGTACTTCCAGCAATACCTCATCTCCTGCGTTCCCAATTTCGTAGAAGTTGTCCTACGAAAATTGCAGAAGCACTCTTGGACGAAAGGATATTGTGACGATATTCTTTCGTCACAGCCTGGTGTTAGAGACCCGGTCCGGCACACAGTTTTTATCTGCCAGTAAGTTTCACATCGGCGCACACCCACTGCAGAGTGAACACACAATCTATTTCATAATCTACTGGCACCATAAAAATGTTATGAGGGTTTTTAAAAGAACTCTTTCGGTGCTATCCAGAACTGTCAGCAAAAGGGTTGTGCCAATTTATTATAATGTAGACCAAGTGGGTCTCTCGAAAATGCTATTATCTCATTAACTGTTATCCCCACAAAAAATGTTATTACAGTTGTCGGTAGAACTCTTAGGGTCGTATTAAGAAATGCCATCAGATCTTTTGTACGAATTTATTACTTTTACATGACAAAAGTAAGTCCCACATTAATTATCTCATATAATGTCATCGTCACAAATAATGTTATTATAGTTTTTGGTAGAACTCTGTGGGTGATATTCAGAACTGTCATCAGAACTATTCTACGAATTTTGCTGTATTAGATAAAGTGAGTATCAGATTAAAACTAATATTGTATAAACTATTATCGCCACAAAAATGTTCTGATCATTTTCAATGCAACTCTTCCAGTGCTATCCAGAACTGCCAACAGAACTGTTATACAAATTTATTTTTTCCCAACTGACAAATAATTTTTTACCATACCAAAATTTTGCCGAGTTATTGTTTTCTTCCCGAAATTCTGTAGAACACTCGTGTTTTGAGCAGGGAAATCTAGAAGTACTGCATATATATCAAGAACTGTGAAAAAAATTTATATTTATCGTAAAAGGGGTTCAAACTTCACGGGAAATGCTCATAAGCATTCCTTAATAAAGGCAGTTACTACGTAAACAATTACCTGCACAGAATATGTTACTAGTATTTTCGATAGAACTCTTACAGTGCTATCCAGAGCTGGCATCAGAGCATACGAACAGACATAATTTTTTTTTTTAGTAAGAGTGCCCCACAATTAATCAATTACCATACAAACTTTATAACCACAAAAAATGTTATTATGATTATCGATAGAAGTCTTGAGGTGTTAACCTGAACTGTTCATCAAAACTGTTGAACGAATTTACTTTTTCTGTGGAGAAAGTGGGTCTAACATCAAAGCAGTTACCGTATAAACTACCATCGCCACAAAAAGATATTATTAGGATTTTCGATAGAGCTCTTGGTGTTCTGTTCAGAACTGTTATACGAATTTACTTTTTGCGAAAATTGACAAAGAATGTATTCGATAAGAAAAATTTTTCGAGTATTGTTGTTTTTCTCGCTAAATTCTGCAGGACTATTCAAATTTTGTACAAATAACTCTAGAACTATGACATTTCTATCAAGAACTCTGAAAAAATATATATTTCTGAAGAAAAGGATTCCAATTTCACAGTAAGTGAAGAGGTTCCCTCCTTAAATTGCAATTATCTCGTAACGTGTTAGCTGCACAAAAAATTGTGATTAGGATATTCGATAGAACTATTGGGGTTCTGTTCAGAACTGCCCTCAGAACTGTTGTCCGAATTTACTTTTTGTGAAAATTTATAACGAATGTTTGTTATTCGAATTTTTTTGAGTATTGTTGTTTTCTTCGTTAAATTCTGCAGAACTATTCAAATTTTGTACAAAGAACTCTAGAACTATGGCATACCTGTCAAGACCTGTGAAAGAAATATACATTTATGAAAAAAAGGGTGCCAACTTCACAGTAAGTGAAAAGATTTTCTTCTTAAATTGCAATTATCTCGTAAGCTGTTAGCTGCACAAAAAAATGTTACTTGGGTTTTCGATAGAACTCTTGGAGTTCTGTTCAGAACTGTGCTCAGAACTGTTGTACTTATTTACAATTTGCGAAAATTGACGAAGAATGTTTTCGATACGAAAATTTTTTCGAATATTGTTTTCGTCGCTAAATTCTGCAGAACTATTGAAATTTTGTACAAAGAACTCTACAACTATGGCATATCTATCAAGAAATCTGAAAAAAGTATACACTTGTGAAAAAAAGGGTGCCAACTTCACAGTAAGTGAAAAGATTTTCTCCTTAAATTGCAATTATCTAGTAAGCTATTAGCTGCACAAAAAAATGTTACTTGGGTTTTCGATAGAACTCTTGGAGTTCTGTTCAGAACTGTGCTCAGAACTGTTGTACTTATTTACAATTTGCGAAAATTGACGAAGAATGTTTTCGATACGAAAATTTTTTCGAATTTTGTTTTCGTCGCTAAATTCTGCAGAACTATTGAAATTTTGTACAAAGAACTCTAGAACTATGGCATATCTATCAAGAAATCTGAAAAAAGTATACACTTGTGAAAAAAAGGGTGCCAACTTCACAGTAAGTGAAAAGATTTTCTCCTTAAATTGCAATTATCTAGTAAGCTATTAGCTGCACAAAAAAATGTTACTTGGGTTTTCGATAGAACTCTTGGAGTTCTGTTCAGAACTGTGCTCAGAACTGTTGTACTTATTTACAATTTGCGAAAATTGACGAAGAATGTTTTCGATACGAAAATTTTTTCGAATTTTGCTTTCGTCGCTAAATTCTGCAGAACTATTGAAATTTTGTACAAAGAACTCTAGAACTACGCCATATCTATCAAGAACTCTGAAAAAAATATATATTTCTGAAAAAAAGGGTGCCAACTTCACAGTAAGTGAAAAGATTTTCTCATTAAAATGCAATTATCTCGTAAACTATTAGCTGCACAAAAAAATGTTACTTGGATTTTCGAAAGAACTCTTGGAGCTCTGTTCAGAACTGTGCTCAGAACTCTTCTACTTATTTACATTTTGCGGAAACTGCCAAAGAACATTTTCGATACGAAAATTTTTTCGAGTATTGTTGTTTTGGTCGCTAAATTCTGCAGAACTATTGAAATTTTGTACAAAGAACTCTATAACTTTGCTACATCTATCAAGAACTGTGAAAAAAATGTATATTTCTCGAAAAAGGGGTGCTAACTTCACACGACTCCATTTCCCACCTGGTGCCGACCGCATCACCTCAACCTGCTCCACAGACTCAGCTATTTGTTATGTGACTGGTCGCACTGTGCGGTCTGAATTGGGAGGATTTAAAAAACGAGAATCACGGTGCCGCGGTATCACACACCTGCGTCAGTAGTAAGTGTTGTTGCGGTTACTGCAGGACTGTTTGCAAAGCTCTTAAGATTACCTTCTTGTTTTCTTTATAATACTCGTGCCACTCTTTTTTTGTATGCCTCAGACAAACAGACAGCAAGTCAGCGTTAATTTCTGTGCTAGGAATCATTTCATTGGAAAAGCAGAGGCAACCGGTTTTTGAGCGCCTGCACTCGTAACGCTGGATGTAGACGACAATTCCGATAGTTTAATTCCAAACGTTATTGCCTCTCATCCTCTGCAAACCAGTGCGCTTTAAATTTAGAAACAAGCACCGATAACCTGAAACCCAATTCATCGGAACTGTTGGATCCGAAGTTGATCGATAATAATGAGCCGTATCTTGAAATTGACAGTTTAAGGCCACGACTCCGTTTCTTTACCAGTAAACATGTTCGCTATAACCAATACATTATGACTCGTGACTTGATAAGAGACTCATCTCCTTCCAGTGCCTGAAATGATATTTGTGTTTCGATTGTAATTAGGTTTGCCAGTGAAATAGTGGACATAAGCTTATAAATACAGAACATTAAAAAAAACCTGTGTCATACTTGGAAATGGTAAAGTATTTCGAAAATATGTCAGAAAATATAATGGTTCATTATTGCAGTGTTTTAATAACATTCTTTACAGGAAAATCATATGCCTAAGAGAGGTACTGAATGGTTTTGGCATAGAACTGTAAATTTTTTTCAGTTTTATTTATTTCAAACTCCAGGAAATTTTTCAAGTTTTTCAGAGCTAAAAATTTAAAAAAAGAAAAAAAGAGAAAGAAAAATCTCTTCTCTTTTCTAAATTTGGCTGTACTACTGACATATACATATGGGATTCAACAACAGGAGCAAAATCTTTTCCCAAGATGCAACATTGCTGAAGAACAACAAGCAAACCTCTAGTGTTACATCGTTTGTATCTTAGGATCAAAATATTGCAGTACGATCCTCCCCGATTGACTTGAAATAACTTCCAATTGGGGGCCAATGATGAAGTAGTTTATCAACAGCAACATCCAAACAAAGCCGACAATTTGATACCTGTCCCAGAATATCTCTGTATTCAACATCCATACATTCGAAACATCCTTTCAGCTTCTGTATTCCCTTAGCAGATACAGAGAAATGGTGATACACTTGCATAACAAGGAATTCCGCATCAGTAACTTGACAGTCATTAGCAAGGTTTATTTTGTTATGCACAGGATGTAAAAAACTGTCAGATGCAAAAATTTTTTCACTTGCGGATTTAAGTAGCTTTAAGACCGATATATGACTTCCATAATTTACATTAGCATTATCGGCAGAATACGAATCTATTTTAGACATGCTTAAGCCAGTCTGATATGTTAGTGATACTTTCATTAATATAATTTGCAGATTCATTTGTACTTGCGTAAAAATCAAGTAATATATTTACTGTCCCATTTTTACTGAGAAATTGTTAAACATAACAGAACCATTTTAAGGTTACGTTTATTGGTAGCACCACATACAACGGAATGGTACAGATATTCATGACTGAACAATATCTTCAATACATCTGAGGCTACCAACTAACAATCAGACTTTGTAGTTCGGCTCTGCCACATGAAACTTATTTCGAAATTTTTGAATCGTCAGATGAATCTTCCATGAACTTGTTGTTACAATCAGTGCTTGAATAGCTTCGATTAAGTTTGACACTGCGAAACACAAAAGCTAATTCTGCAGCAGAAATGAGATTAATTTGAAGTTATTTCTTTAGAACAAAGCTGTGAACTCGTTTTAAGTTTGTATCCTCCATTGCATGTTGCTTCAAATCTGATTCATCTCTATGAGAGCGGATGTAATTCTATTGCATATCGTGCATGCTGGCAGGCACCGGCCTTACTCAAGTATATGATGTCTCCCAAGATTTCTGATAACAAATCACTCGTTTCCACTTCTTCATTTTTGGTGAAAATGAAACAATTTCATTATCTTCAGACTAGCACACTTTAAACGTACGTCGAACAGTATTCGACTGCTCTTTAAACACAAACGCTGCAAATGAGACGATTATTTTTTGTTACAGAAGTTTAAATATTAAACCATAGAGTTCGCAGTAGTATTAAACAGAACAATGTGATTTGCTCGTTGATAGTATCACCAGATTTAATGTTATCTTTTATACAAATCTTGAGTTCGTTTAGTTTTCCTGTCCACGGTAGAAAAAAACCAGGATGGGTGGCAGCCGTAGTCATACTACAACGAAGTGGAAGTGAAGCGCAGATTTCTAACTAACGATTTTGTTCGTTATGACGTCACAGAAGGTAGAGGAACTATGGATCACTATATATTTGAGCAGTGAAATTTACATGTAACTTCACAGTATTTACAAAAGAGTGTCGAAAAGGACTTAACGTTCATTTCCTCTCGGTAACAAAAGAATCAAGTCATGGAGTACTAATTGCCGAACATAAGGCGAAAATATCCTTATGTCAAGTGGGAGACCTTGGCTGTAAGTGTGGTGGTGTAAAAGACGTGATTTTTTTTCAGAATACGGTAGTAAATACCTGTTAATATAAAGCTATCACAATAAAGATAACGCTATAATTATCACTGCGCTTGAAGCAACCATAGTGAAGTGACAATAAAGCTGTTTCTTCTCGAGTGCTCAAAGGGTAGATGTAATAACTAAAAATTTACATGCACAGGGTCCTGAATATGTTGGAACGATCACGTAGATAAATCAAGAGGCAGACCATTTCATTGGTAGAATACAACTGAAATGTAGCCAGTTTACAAAGGAGATTACTTACAAAATATTCTTGCTACCCATCCTACGACATTGCTAAACTGAGAACGGTATCAAATAGGACTAACAGGAGATGCCGCACTTATACAAATGCAGCACGAATGA
Source organism: Schistocerca piceifrons (assembly GCF_021461385.2). Classification (NCBI taxonomy): domain Eukaryota; kingdom Metazoa; phylum Arthropoda; class Insecta; order Orthoptera; family Acrididae; genus Schistocerca; species Schistocerca piceifrons. The sequence continues at coordinate 519,993,940 of NC_060139.1, read as the reverse complement.
TCTCAGGTTTATTTGAGTCACTGGAGAGTGTCGCGGAGGTACTGAAGAAACTGTAGGAAGAAGCAGAATTAATATAAATAACAATACTAGTTGTATCGCAGTGAGTCTGTTTTCAGTCAACCAATGAGATATGAAAATTCAGATGATAGATTGCAAATCCTATTGGTGTGATACCTTTTCAACGTGATCTACGAATTTGGAGGGAGATTCGGGAGGGTCGGGAGATTCTTTACAAAGATGTTTCATTTTGATGGCCATTCTATTTTGTATATCGTATAGGAATGTATGGGATGGTCTCGTTGGTGTAAATTCCATTGGCAGAGTTTTCAGTTTCATAAATTTACCTACCGTCTTTCTCAACAAAGTTTAATACGTTGTTTATAGCGAAAAACGTTGTTCCATCTTCAAGGATCAATATCCGTATCTCATTCATTCATAACTGCATGGTGATAAATGCTTCCTCCAAAAATTATTTTGAATAATTAGTTCAGGAGACCACTCGAGGTGATAATGGTTACGAAGGCGTACCCGGCCTCTTAGCAACAAATAACCACGAGCAAATAGGGAGCGTTGTGATGGACACGGGGATTGGTGATCACAAGGTCGTTGTAGCGAGACTGAATATCGTAATGAAATACCCACCAAAAATAAACGCAAAAAATTCATTTGCTGGAGCCTTCCTAAGAGACAGCCTCCATTTCTTCCAAATTAACTATGTAAGCGTAGACCAGGTGTAGCTAAAATTTAAAGAACTGTCACTAATCGCAAATACGGATGCGTGAAATCGCTTGGGCAAAGCGCCATCGTTGGTCTATTTACATTCTATAGGCATTTAAACATTTTCTACTATGAAGTCCTTCAAATTGACACGTTCCACTGGTTTGACAGGTACTGTAACTACAGAACTCTTCTGAAACTGTATTTTAGGATCCCAGTAAGAAACCCGTATGTCGAAAGTAGTTATATTCATCACCCCATACTTTGCTGCCTTGGATTCAGGGTATTTAACAATTAAAGATCATAAGACGATAATAGGTTTCACGGGGAATTACTCATTTCGTTAATTCCAAGATTGGATCACGTATTAACGAAAGAAACTATGATGTAATATTTTAACTCAACTAAATCATTGTTTTCGAAAATAGCGTTCAATCAGTTACTGCTAGAAGGCAAAAGATCATGTTTTAAATATATAACTGTAACTAAACACATCAGGTGAAGTAGTAATAATATAATATTAATGGTAATATTAAATTTTCCATAACTTCGTAACTACTTTTGCAGGCTCGCAAAAACTAACCACCTTAGGAATAAACAAGCTATTACATTTAAGATGGGATGTTTTACACATAATTTCACAATCGTTTTAAATTTCTTAAAAAATACGTTTATTTTATTTTGATAAGATGGGAGAGTGGGTTGTGTGAATGATTCGTGGCTCAAATATGGTTGCTGCCACATTAATATACACTGAAGATCCAGAGGAACTGGTACACCTGCCTAATATCCTACCCCCGCAAGCATGCAGAAGTGCCGCAACACAATGTGGCATGGATATGACTAATATCTGAGGTAGTGCTGGAGGGAACTGACACCATGAATCCGGCAGGGGTATCCACAAATCCGTAGGTTTAAAAGAGGGTGGAGATCTCTTCTGAACAGCACGTTGCAAGGCATCCCATATGTGCTCAATTATGTTCATGTTTGGATAGTTTGATGGCCAGCGAAAGTGTTTAAACTTAGAACGGCGTTCCTGGAGCCACTCTGTAGCAATTCTGGACATGTGGGATGTCGCATTGTCCTTCTGGAATTGTCTAAGTCCCTCGGAATGCATAATGGACATGAATGGATACGGGTGATCAGACATGATGCTTACGTATGTGTCACCTGTCAGAGTCGTTTCTAGTCGGGGTCCATATCACTCGAACTGCACACTCCCCACAACGTTAAAGAGCCTCCACCAACTTGAACAGTCCGCTGCTGACATGCAGGGTCCATTGATTCATCAGGTTTTCTCCACACCCGTCTACGTCCATCCACATGATATAATCTGAAACGAGACTGATCCAACCAGAAAACATGTTCCCAGTCATCAATAGTCAAATGCCTGTCTTGACAAGCTCAGGGAGGCGTAAAGATTTGTGTCCTGCAGTCATCAAGGGTACACGAGTGGCCTCCGGTTCCGAAAGGCCATATCTGATGTTTCGTTGAAATATACGCACGCTGATGCTTGTTAATGGCCACTGAAATCTACAGCAATTTGCGCAAGGGTTGCACTTTTGTCTTGTTGAACGATTGTTTCAGACGTCGTTGGTCCTGTTCTTGGAGGATCTTATTCCGTCCGCAGTGATGTCAGAGATTTGATGTATTGCCGGATTCCTGGTATTCACGGTACACTCGTACGCTGCCTATAACACCACGTTGAAACTCATTTAAATCTAGATAACCTGCGTTGTAGCAGCAGTAACGGGTCTAACAACTACGTCATACACTTGTTTTCTTTTATAGGCGTTGCCGACTGTAGCGCCGTATTCTGCCTGTTGACGTATCTCTGTATCTGAAAACGCATGCCTATAGCAGTTTCTTTGGAGCTTCAGCGTGTATTGCGAGTAATTTAATTTTCAACGGGAAAACTAAAAAAAATGTTCAAATGTGTGGGAAATCTTATGGGACTTAACTGCTAAGGTCATCAGTCCCTAAGCTTACACACTACTTAACCTAAATTATCCTAAGGACAAACACACACACACCCATGCCCGAGGAAGGACTCGAACCTCCGCCGGGACCAACCGCACTGTACGCCCTGGACCGCACGGCTAATCCCGCTCGGCAACGGGAAAACTCTTTGGGTTGGAAGTAATATAAACAAAAACAATGTTATGTATTAGGTAGTTTGCCGGCCGCGGTGGTCTAGCGGTTCTAGGCGCTCAGTCAGGAACCGCGCGACTGCTACGGTCGCAGGTTCGAATCCTGCCTCGGGCATGGATGTGTGTGATGTCCTTATGTTAGTTAGGTTTAAGTAGTTCTAAGTTCTAGGGAACTGATGACCACAGATGTTAAGTCTCACAGTGCTCAGAGCCATTTGAACCATTTTTTTTTATTAGGTAGTTTAATTGTGCTATGAAATACACTCCTGGAAATGGAAAAAAGAACACATTGACACCGGTGTGTCAGACCCACCATACTTACTCCGGACACTGCGAGAGGGCTGTACAAGCAATGATCACACGCACGGTACAGCGGACACACCAGGCCGTCGAATGGTGCTAACTGCGCAGCATTTGTGCACCGCCGCCGTCAGTGTCAGCCAGTTTGCCGTGGCATACGGAGCTCCATCGCAGTCTTTAACACTGGTAGCATGCCGCGACAGCGTGGACGTGAACCGTATGTGCAGTTGACGGACTTTGAGCGAGGGCGTATAGTGGGCATGCGGGAGGCCGGGTGGACGTACCGCCGAATTGCTCAACACGTGGGGCGTGAGGTCCCCACAGTACATCGATGTTGTCGCCAGTGGTCGGCGGAAGGTGCACGTGCCCGTCGACCTGGGACCGGACCGCAGCGACGCACGGATGCACGCCAAGACCGTAGGATCCTACGCAGTGCCGTAGGGGACCGCACCGCCACTTCCCAGCAAATTAGGGACACTGTTGCTCCTGGGGTATCGGCGAGAACCATTCGCAACCGTCTCCATGAAGCTGGGCTACGGTCCCGCACACCGTTAGGCCGTCTTCCGCTCACGCCCCAACATCGTGCAGCCCGCCTCCAGTGGTGTCGCGACAGGCGTGAATGCAGGGACGAATGGAGACGTGTCGTCTTCAGCGACGAGAGTCGCTTCTGCCTTGGTGCCAATGATGGTCGTATGCGTGTTTGGCGCCGTGCAGGTGAGCGCCACAATCAGGACTGCATACGACCGAGGCACACAGGGCCAACACCCGGCATCATGGTGTGGGGAGCGATCTCCTACACTGGCCATACACCACTGGTGATCGTCGAGGGGACAGTGAATAGTGCACGGTACATCCAAACCGTCATCGAACCCATCGTTCTACCATTCCTAGACCGGCAAGGGAACTTGCTGTTCCAACAGGACAATGCACGTCCGCATGTATCCCGTGCCACCCAACGTGCTCTAGAAGGTGTAAGTCAACTACCCTAGCCAGCAAGATCTCCGGATCTGTCCCCCATTGAGCATGTTTGGGACTGGATGAAGCGTCGTCTCACGCGGTCTGCACGTCCAGCACGAACGCTGGTCCAACTGAGGCGCCAGGTGGAAATGGCATGGCAAGCCGTTCCACAGGACTACATCCAGCATCTCTACGATCGTCTCCATGGCAGAATAGCAGCCTGCATTGCTGCGAAAGGTGGATATACACTGTACTAGTGCCGACATTGTGCATGCTCTGTTGCCTGTGTCTATGTGCCTGTGGTTCTGTCAGTGTGATGATGTATCTGACCCCAGGAATGTGTCAATAAAGTTTCCCCTTCCTGGGACAATGAATTCACGGTGTTCTTATTTCAATTTCCAGGAGTGTACATATTTTCCTTAAACTCATGGGGAGAGACATATCTACGTATAGATTTTGTAAAGTCTCCAAAAGGTAGTTCACAATGGGGTAACGTTGGGGTATGGCGTGTGCATCTGCGGTACTTTTATTTATGTGGAAACTTCCATAAGTAGATTGTCAATAGAAGGAAAACATTGCCGATGGCTGTTACTACTGTGAATTTGTATCGTGAACCGTGTTTACACAATAAATATTGTGGCATGGATACAGCTTTTGACTTACTAGACGGCACATGGAACATACCACACAGCACGAGTGACCGGTAGGACCAAATTCCTGGAATGGTTTCCAGACAGTTGAATTAATCGTTTGTTATTCGTGAAATCCGTAAGACAGGTATGAGGCATCAGTTCATGGGAACTTATAATTCAAACTTTTTTATTAACTTTAAGCTTAGGAAGCGGCACCAAACGACATGCTGTCTGGATGCGCAGAGAGGTGAGCGTAGCAGGAGTAGCCGGCGCGGTCAGCTGTGGGCGTCAGGCCCCCGGGAGTGACGGCGGGGCTGGACGCGGCTGCGGTTGTCCTTGGCTGGGACGAGGCGAGATGACCCAGATCCCGGCGCAGCCCGCTCCGGCCTGGCATTCCGCGGGGCCGCTGCCACCGCCCGCCTCCTTCCAGACGCTGCTGCAGACTCCCTGGGCGTGACCTGGAACACCACTGAGGGGCGATGGACTGACTGCGATTTGTACAGTCATCATACGTATATTGCGACATTCATCCACCGTCAATTTGTGGATCCTGTGTTGCCAGTTTCAGGCATTTTCAGTGAGGCCTCAGTAGGTCAGGCTTGAGAGCGAACCCGTCGGCTCGAAGCTAATCACGAAAATCTACGCTGACGCTGAAAAGAATTGCAACACCGAGGACGAATTGTCCGACACAAACGAAAGTTGGTAGGCGTATGTCTACACCTCAAAGATGATGTCTGTCAAAATTTCGCGTGAGCCCCATAAGAGTATCGATAGTAGCGCCAATGTGAGGAGGCAAATCAACTTTGATTTAAATACGTGCTCTAACGATCGTGAAAGTTAGTTTCCTTGAGACTCGACGCAGTGAGTTGATGTTAGTCAATGTCTTTAAGATGACAAGGACGCCATTGTCACCACCTTGAAAGAGGTCGTGTAATGCGGCTACGAGAGGCTGGATGCTCTTTCCGCGATATTGCAGAAGGTAGGGACGTTGCCATTGCGTATTTTTGCTGGCAGCAGTGGTCACGATCATCCACGGTCGCAAGAAGACCGGGCTCCAGAAGGCCCGCACTGCATCTGCAGCAGCAATCTGAGCAGTAGTTGGCAACCCAGTGACACAATCAACTGTTACAATTGGGCTACTTCTAGAATAGCTTCGAGCCAGACGGCCTGTTGCGTGCATTCGACTGACCCCAAACCACCACCGTTGGCGACTTCAGTAGTGTCAAGGAATAGCTCGTTGGAGGCCGTGCGTGTTCTGATAAAAGCTGGCTCTGCCTCGGGGCCAGCGATGGGTCTGCGTTGGTTGGGATGAGGTCTGTTAACGGCACGCAAACAACGTGTGTGCTTGGTAGACACACAAGACCTACACTTGGAGTTACGGTGTGGTGTACTACTTCGTATGACAGTAGGAGTACTCTCGTGGTTATCCCATGTACCCTGACTGCAAATATGGATATCAACCTGGTAATTCCACCTCTTGTGCTGCCATTCAGGAACAGCATTCCAAGGGATGTTTTCCAACAGGGTAACGCTCGCCCACATAACAATGTTGTAACCCAACATGCTCTTCAGATTGTCCACTTCTGACTTGGCCTGCTCGATCACGAGATCTGTCTCCAATTGAGCACATATGGGGCATTATCAGACGACAGCTCCAGCATCATCTACAGACAGCTTAAAGGGGGACAGGACGTCAAACGGGCCGACTTGGAGCAGGACAGGCACCACAGGACATTTTAATTTCCACTGCCTGTACTTTCCCAAATAAATTCATAAAACTTTGTCAGCATGTCCAGGAAGGATTCGGGATACACACTCATAGCAGTGGAAGTTCAAAAACATAACAAAATAATTTTTTTTACATGTGAAATTTCATTATTTTTCGCTTACTATTGGCTACATTTGTTGCTATAGGTACATTTTTCTTCACAAGTAAGAGAGATTCTTTGATAAATTTTGCACTGCATACAAACCATACTTACAGGTGTATGAAACTCTGGAATTTTCCAAATCTATTAAAAACTGTGGTAAAAAATGAGATAATTATCTACAAAAATGGATTTTTTTTCTAAACGTAAAGCTTAAAACGTAACAGCTCATTCATTTTTTCATAAATTAAATAGATTCTAGACCTGCAGACATCTGTAAGTATGGTTTGTATGCTGTGCAAAATTCATCGAACAGTCTATCTTACTTATGAAGAAAAGTGTACCTATAGCAACAAATGCAGCCAATAGTAAGTGAAAAAATGATTACATTTCACATGTAAAAAAAATTATTTTGTTATATTTTTGAACTTCCGTTGCTACGAGTGTGAATCCTGAATCTTTCCTGGTCATGCTGACAAAGTTTTATGAATTTACTTGTAAAAGTATAGACAGTGGAAATTAAAATGTCCTGTGGTGCCTCACCTTCTCCAAGCCGGCCCGTTTGACGTCCTACCCCCTTTAACTGTCCCCGTATTGATCCACGGAGTGTAGCATGCATGGAACTCTTTTCCACAAACTGACATCCAACACTTGTACAACTCAATGCAAGCACGTCTGCATGCTCGCATTCAACATTGTGCCGGTTATACCAATTGTTAATGTAGGCCTATTAGCGTGTCACTTTTGCTATGGGTTATCTCGAGTTTACATTAACATATGATTTTGCAATGTAAGTCACTTAAATATGTTACCTAGACAAATGTATTCTCGGAATTTCATCATTCTACATCGCTTATTTTTCGGTGTTACGATTTTTTTCGTTGGTGTGTATGTACTTCAACTGCGACAGATTTGTAACAAACACTTTATGAAACCGTATAAGACAACATGATGTATTTCTGACTCACGCTACATGTTACATGTTTACGCAACCGAGTCTGCCCCTCTACTACTACACGTGCTGGCTACAAGTCTGCATTGTCGTCGTGACACAACAATGCGAGAATACACAAAGTTCTAGAAGTTAAGGTTCGCCAACTAGAACCTGCTACAAGGACGCTCGCTGGTAAGAATATCGACGGTATCCTTACATAAACACCTCCTTAAAATTCCATTTATGTCATCAAGTATTCCAAATGCCCACCGTCTACTTCAACACACGTTCACAGTCACTGGTGCAAGGAATTCTAGACATCTGAAGACATTCATTCGATATCACTGCACATCCTAAAATAGTGCGATGCTTTAAATCCTCTGGGATCGTCGAACTTCTGCACAGACTCCATCTTTCACTTTATCTCAAATAAAAGTGTCAAGTGCCTTCCAATAAGAGGGACAGGTGGGTGAGCGCTTTCCTAGTCTAGGGTGACCAAACGTCCCGGAAAACCGGGATTGTCCCGGTTTTCATCCTTGTATTCCGGTGTCCCGAAAATTTGTTTCGGGACGCTCAAAAGTCCCGGAATTCAGTTTTTAAATTCATTTTGTGAAACTTTGTCAAATTTTTGGGATTTCGCTATATTAAAGGAAGTACAACACAAGAAATTAATATATTTTAGCTTATTTGTCTAAAACCTCCACAGTATCAGTATTTATACACTCAGGCAATGCCGGCCGGGGTGGCCGTGCGGTTCTAGGCGCTCCAGGCCGGAACCGCGCTGCTGCTACGGTCGCAGGTTCGAATCCTGTCTCGGGCGTGGGTGTGTGTGATGTCCTTAGGTTAGTTAGGTTTAAGTAGTTCTAAGTTCTAGGGGACTGATGACCACAGCAGTTGAGTCCCATAGTGCTCAGAGCCATTTGATCCAGTTTTTTAACACTCAGGCAATAATTTACTTTGAGCGGTACTTTGGCCAACAAGTAGTAAGTTGTATTATTGTAACAGAGCTATGAAACCGTCCGATTCTCGCGCCACTTACTCACACATTCATTGTCAGAACAGTGTAGTAGTTGATGTTTTGTCAGACAAACTGCAATAGTTTTTTCTCATATTAGTGGTATTATTGCTGTAGTACTGTGAAACGCAATGCCGAAACGTTCGTGCAAGTTCAGTGACTGTTATTCCAAGGAATGGAATTTCATCAAGAAAGGTCGTTTTGATTACGAAGCAGAGTGTTCCGTATGTAACTGTTTTATTAGTATAAGTCATGGTGGACGTTCTGACATAGTTGATCACATCAGGTCACAGAAACAAATTAACAGATACAGTGCCCCGAGCTGCAGTAAAACTGTACAAAATTATTTTGAGAAACATCTGTCAAGTGAAGAGTCGAAAGTTCGAGCAGCCGAGCTTACACTAGCCTACCATACGGTAAAACATCCCCACAAACTTATAGATCTAGTGATTGTACTAATAAGCTTAACAGCATTATGCTTGATGATTCTCCCACTGCAAAAAAAAGTTTAGTTCCGCAAGAACTAAAGTGTCGGCCTTAGTGAAAGGAGTTATTGCTCCCCAGAGTGTAAAGGAAAGCCTTGAATACATCAAAAAGTCTTCTTTCTACGGGATATCTACTGATGCCAGCAATCATAAGGCCATTAAAATATTTTCGTTTGTTGTTCGGTTTTTCGATTTTAATCAGGGAATTCAGACCAAACTTTTGAAGGTGAGTTCCCTACCTAATGAAACATCTGACGAAATTTCAAGGTTTTGTATGAATACTATCGAAATGTTTGATCTTAAGAAAAATAAATGTGTCATTAATTATACAGATAATCTAGATTATATCAATCTTTTGCATCCTATTATTAGTTACAATAATCAGGTTAACAAAATGTATCAACAAAACATTTATATTTAAAATTAAGAAACCTGGGTACATGTGGAATGAGGTGTCCATTGGCACCCAGGTGAATGTGTCTCGTTTGCTCACCCTATCCTAGTCCCATGCGAGTGGTGAACCGAACTGTCTGCCCCGTGTGAATCTTCAGCAGTTCGACAATAGATGTATGTTTCATTCAACTTTCCATTATTTGCAAGTATTTAACAATTGGTAAAAGCAATTCTTCGAAGAGAGAACCTGTTGATCCGATTTCGCACCAGAATCATGTGACACAATTCCTTGCGTATTTAGCAATCCCACTAGCTAATCTGCTAGTGAAGTGGCAGCGTGATACGGATGGAAGTTGTTTGCGCACAGAACGCGAACAACTCAGCCATTGCTTATCGCAGACGCACTCTCAATTTCTCTCCGGAGAAACGTACGTGCATGTAGATTATAAGCAACAGCTGCCAGAACATCTATTTTGTGATCTCCTCTCGTTGCTGCCTTCCTCCTTACCCTCTGCATAATAGAATTCATTACCATTCCAAGAACATTTCACACATTCATTTAATTCTCATTCTTGTTGGTCATCGTTGCTAGTGATAGGTTAGTGCGTACAAATCAGTTGGTCTCTTCACGTTCCTTCTGCATAAGTAGCTTACCGAGTATCTCTTAATTTGTTGAAGTTATTTATTTCTTCAAAACAACCAGCAGTTGTCACAGGTGAACGAGACAGAAATGAAGATTGATGTTTCTCTGCGCTCCTTTTACAACCGGTATAGCGGCAGTGAACTCTGTTTCCTTGTTATTCGGTATGACGTATTTCGTTATTCGGGTATGAAATCACCCACTTCAGCGTAAGACAGAATTCGGTTTAGTGTTCCTAACAGATAAATCCTACATTGTAAATTCTCTTAAGTTTGAAAAACGACACTGATACCGATATCTCTATAATTAATGTAGCTATGAAAAGAGACTGGAAGCCATTTTGTGAAGATTTAAAGATGAGGAAAGAATTACGATATTTACGATTTCGGATATATTTGATGTGTGTTCTACGAGTTGACTGAATGACCTTGTGTACGTGCTTGTAGGATAACAGATGGTATGCAATACTCTGAAGAGTTGTTACCAAATAAAATTCTTCTAGCGAGGTTGTTCAGTAATTAAAACACTATCTCGCTTTCTGGAGGGACGAATTTCATATCCTTCAAATCCTGTCAACCCATCAACTTTACGTTTTGTCTGGTTTCGCTAAAACACTTAATGCATCGAGAACAGTATCGTCAAATTCCTTCACAATCCATTGCAAATCGAACCTTGTCCTCCGTCTCAAATTACGTCGTACAAGGTGCGTTCCAAACAAAAGTCAATAAATCATTTTCAATTGGAGACATTGGGTGCATCACGAAACCTTATGCACCGATTGTCTCTGGAAGTAAGGTGTATTTTCTCTTGCGTGACGGCAGATAATTAGCAATTCCGCTTATGCAGTGCATGTATAGAGTCATACCTATCAGATACTGCCCATCAGTTATTTCTCGAAACACTCTGAGTTGACATAATCGTCGGTTTGTTTCTCATTAGAACCAAGCTACTTTTAGTGTGGAATTTTACTGGCCCTCTGTTAATTTTGGGTGGTCACGGGCTTGTCTAGTGGTGTATGTGTTTTAACAATTTGCACTAACAGACATGGAAAAATGCGAAAGCAACGAGTAGTCCCGTGCTGACTGTGAACGTCGTAATGCAGCATGGCGCGAGGAAACAAGAGTGCGGAGACAGCTGACACCCGAGACAATTCAAAGAACCAAGACATGATGGAGAACTATAGTTACAGATATGACTAGTGCGAAAGGAAATATCGTTAAGCTAAATATAACACTAGACTACCATGCGACTGCTCTACCGAATGATCATATAAAAATCCACTTAAAATCATTATGATTGTAACGAGAAACAAACCCACATATTCCGTCGATGCTGGGCGTCGCACAAAATTCGTTCTGACAGAAACCAGTAGCTCTGTGAGATTATTGGTGACGGACGCAGTGGTCCTATGCAGGAATTCTGTATCATTAGAAACGTTGTGTGAAACGGAGAAAGTTGCTCAAACAACTACCACTACGGTTACTGACATCAAATTCACGTAAATGTTTCAGAGAACTAATAAAGAAGGTATATAACCTACTCCATCACATCTTCTCGATTGATTAACGATGTCAGTTACCACAATTAAATATAAAGCGTTACTGATTTGTCGATTATTTAGTTAAACCTACCATATAAATCTAGTTCATGTAAAGACAGTTATCTGACTTGTCATTCATTGGAAGAATACTAAGTAAGGGTTATCCACATATACATGATGTAATGATGTAGCTTGCAAATCTACGTCAAGAAAACTCTTTTTCATCAGCCTGAAGACCTGACCAAAACACTCTTCTTCTTTTCCTACGCCTGACGCAATTATCACTACCCTAAAATTAGAGAAATCTGGGTTTATATGTCTTTCTTGCGGAAAATCCAAATGTGCTACAGGAAACGTTAAACTGATACTGATACTTTGTATGTCCTTCATCATTACTGCACAGTGAAACGCGGAGTACAGATGTTCGTGTAGATATGTGTATATTCAATGATCGCTAAGAAGAAAATTTACCGAACTTCATAGAAGAAAAGGAAAGTCAGAAGTTACGTCAAAATTAATAATGCTTTAAACTAACATAGCTGCAACGAAAAAGAAAGAAAAACATAGCATCTATATCATCGCAATGTAACGACACTTAATTGCAGAAAGCAACATTAGGCATGCAACATCGAGTACTAGCTCTTTTCTCCCTCGGTCTGAGCAGTAGATTTACCGGAAATCTTTCACAGATGTTTCCATCTATTTCAGGCAAGAAGCCGATTCTCTTCGCAGCGATATCGCACAAGTCACTGACTTCCTAAAAGTAAAAATCTTACATCGATTTTTGATCTGTCTGTGGTCGAAAAAAAAAATGAGAACACGATATACTCCAGAAAACGCGAACCTTGGGAACAAACAAGCTCACTGCCCCATTTCAGTTAAATCTAAAAATAAATAATATGAAAGAAATTTTAAACGGAAACGTAAATCACATTGCGGAAAGTGCGAAGCTTCACACTGTTACCGGAGAGCAGTTAGTCAACTGCTTTACATGTAGCTTTAAAAATAATCCTCAACCCATGAGAAAAAGTCTTTCTTTTCCTGAGATGAAAGTCACTGTATACATCGGAAATATCCAGTCCCTCAAGGATGTGGAGAACCGCCTTAATGTTGGATCGGCAGTCCTAATTACAGATGCCAGCGTCTAATCGAAACAGCTCCCTGCATGTCATTACGTCAATTCATTCCAGGAAGTGTAATATGTTAGACATTTTCTCCAGATCATATACTCGGTTACACTGTATCGGAAGAAATTAATCATGTTGCCATTTATTGCACACTGTCGGATCAAAATCTGTTAATAATTTGTAGACGGTTGGTTTTCATCAGTGAGACTAAGCTGAAAAAAAAGGGGGAGGGGGGATGTGATGCAACATCGGTCCTCAAAGCATTTCGTTACGCAAGCATTACGGATACTGTAGATACCACTCGTGATTTTTCACGAAACATAAAATGGCTTCCAGTATCTGATAGTCATGCAGCACTCATAACAGATACAACGAGCATCGAATAGCGCCCATATTTCAAGCAGTCGATTCGATTATGGCTGACGTTCTGGATGGACAATTTACAGGCACCCATATGCCCATCATCCAGTTTTAGGTTTCCCTAACATCAATAAAATTCCAGGATAGTTGCCTTGAACGTGTCACAGGCTGCTGTATATCTAACCCTATGTACGTACTCAGCAAACTACTCTCTGTCCTTGGCGGAGAGTACCCTGAACAACTACTTGACATTTCCTTTTCTTGTTCCACTCGAAAATAGAGGGAGGAAAAAATGACTCTCTCTCTATATGACACCGCATGAGCCCTAATTTCGCTTATCCTCGTGGGCCTTATGCGAAATATAATTGGCGACAGCAGATTTCTGCAGCCAGCTTCAAATGCCAATTCCCAAAATTTTCTCGGAAGTGTTCTTCGAAATGATCGTGGCCCCTTCTCCGGGGATTCCCATTTGAGTTCCCAAAACATCTCCTTAATACTTGTGTGTTGTTGGAACCTAAGGATAACAAATATAGCAGCCCGCCTTTTAATTGCTTCCATTTCTTCCTTTAATACGACCTGGTGCGGATACCAAACACTCGAGCAGTACTCAAGAATGGGTGGGTCCAAATGGGGTCTCCTTTGGAGATGAACCACACATTCCCAAAATTCTCCCTATAAACCGAAATCGGCCATTCTCCTTCCCAACTACTATCGTTACATCTCGTTCCATTTCATGTCGCTTTACAACGTTACGCCTACACAGGATGTAACGAAAATGTACTGCATAAATTGCAGAGCACACATGGACGAAGAAATTATTTTATATGAACATCGATCTGGAAACGCTTTGTTTCCATTTTACAGCTCATTTTCTCAACTCATTAATCATAGGAAACACACAATAAACAGAACGCACCAGCGTACCGGCATACCACATGCAACTATTTCTCTCAAGAGATGTTCAATATGCTCTCCGTGAACATTGATATATCCAGCAGCTCGCCGTCGTAGTGAATCGCTGATGCGCTTATGTATCCATGGAGTACTGAGTATGGTATCGCATCCTTCCATAATACGGGCACGAAGACTGGAAACATCTTGTACTGGGGCTCCATACACAAAAGCTTTCAAATGCCCCACAAATAGAAGCAAGTTGGTTTAAATCAGGAGAGCGTGGAGGCCAGGCAGTTACTCCACTTCTCCCTATCCATCCTGTCACCGAATCCGTTATTTACAAGCCGACGGACATCAACACTAAAATGAGGAGTGCTCCATCGCTAATAAAGTACACGTTTTGTCGCACAAGTAACGGCTCATCTGCTAACATATCAGGTAGAACTTTCTGTATGAAATTATGATAACTTTGTCCGTTGGGACCGGGCAGAAGGAAGTGAGACCCTGCCAAAAAGTCACCAACAATTCAGGGCCAAACATTGACAGAAAATATTTGTTGATGATGTGACGGTTGACGTCTGCCCAAACATTCCTATTGTGAGAATTTACTATCTGATTTCGTTGAACGGACGCCTCATCTGTGAACTGCACCGTTGCACTTAAATTATGGTTGCACAAACCATTCGCAAAACGTACCTGTGCGGGAAAATGAGATGCTGATAGAGCCTGCACACGCTGTAAATGGCTTAGATACAGCTGGTGCTCGTGTAACACTAGCCAGACAGTCATATGGTCACAATCAGTGTTGCTCCTACATGTCCTATACTGACACTAGGGTCGTCTTGAACTAGATGAAAAATTACCGCCTCTCATTGCGGAGTCCCCGTCCTTCTAGGCCTCCCCTGGTCGCGAATATCGGGCTTATAAACACCATGTTACCTAGAATAACAATCTCTCGGTGTACATGCCGCGTCAGTTCAGGATAAAACTCCAAGTTTTCGACCACTACCTCCATGGTCGTCTGAATTGACGCGGCATGTACACCGAGAGATTTTTATTCAAGAAATACGTCGCGAAAGACTTCGTAGCCACCATTTTACCTAAGTCGACAATCAATGGCTTCAAAGGTTTTCCTGTCGGCGTACATTCGTCCTGGGAATCTCTCCCGGTACAAACAGAGAGTGCGAGCGCCTTTGCCGTCAGCTAATCCATATATCAAATGGGTTATCTGCCATCTCTGTATCTGCGTACACTGCCATTGCTCGAGCCAAGCCAGTGATTAACTCCACATAGTAACCTGTATGCTTACACCGGTCGTACTAATCGCTGGAAGGGTCGAAGGTGCCTGTAAACAAGCAATGACGTACGTCGCTTGGCAACAGGAACATGCAAAATAAAACACTGGCGATGAACAACGTAACCGGTCACATGGTTCTAAAGTTCTGTTCTCGCCCGTTTTTCCACGGTTAATAAGTTGGAGAAAATGATCTGTAAAATGGAAACAAAGCGTTTCCAGACCCATCTTCATACAACATAATTTCTTCGTCTATGTGTGAAGACTGTGTACTGCAATTTGTGCCGTACATTTTTGTTACACACTGTATACTTAATCGACGTGATTGTGTTAGACAGCACAATAGTAACGCTGCATTCGAATATTACAGGTTTGTTTTTTCTCCTCATCTGCACTATTTTCCATTTCTCACCTTTTAGAGCAAACTGGAACTAGCAATTTTGTCAGACTTGTTTTGTATCCACTTATATTCACTCAACGACGACACCTTCCCGTGCACCACCGCATCGTCAGCGAACAGCCGTATGTTGCTGTTCACCCTGTCCGCTAAATCATTTATGTACATAGAAAATAATAGTCATCTTATCACACTTCCAGGGGTACACCTCACGATATCCTTGTCTCTGAACACTCGCCGTAAACAACAATGTACTAGGTTTTGAGCAACACACGTATCTGAGACGTATCTTCCTTAACTGTTTGCGGTGGGGCACCGGGTCAAATGCTTTTCGGTAATCTAGGAATATGAAATCTGCCTGTTGCCCTTCATCCATAGCTCGCAAGATGTCTTGTGAGAAAAGGGCAAGCTGAGTTTCGAACAAGGGTTGCTTCCTAAAACCGTGCTTATCCGTGGGCGGAAACTTTTTCGTCTCAAGGAATTTCGTTGTATTCGGGCTCAAACTGTGTTCAAGAATTGTACAGCTAAACGATGTTACGTTTCGGGTAATTTATTTTACTCTTCTTATATACAGGAGTCACCTGTGCTTTTTGCAGTCACTTGGGACTCTGCGCTTCGCGAGAGATTTGCTGCAAATGCAGGTTAAGTAAGGGGCCAATGCCGTGGACTACTCTTTGTAAAAATGAACTAGATTTCCATCCGGACCCAGCGACTTATTCGTGTTCACCACTTTCAGTCGTTTCTGTATACCATGGATGCCTTTTACTGTGTCCTCCTTTTGGAAGTCGGTTCGATGGTCAAACGACACTACGCATGTACGATTCTCCTGAGTGAATGATTTCTTAAACGCGAAATGTAAAACTTTGGCTTTTCTTTTGCTGTTTTCTACTGTCACACCAGACTGGCCAACGAGTGATTTGATAGAAGCTTTAAACTCACTTAGCGATTTTATGGGGGACCAGAATTTTCTCGAGTTCTTGGCACGTTCTTGTTCTAAGATATGACGGTGATGGTTGCTGTATGCTTTGCGCATAGATTTATTTTTACTAATTTTGGTCCTCATCATTTGCGTGTTCTCTTTTGAACCAAGAGTGCAACAGCCTTTCCTGCATAAGCACTTTCGAAATTTCACTTTTAAATCACGGTGGGTGTTTTTCGTCCTTAAACCACATATTCGGCGCATAATCCTCCACTGCACGATTTAAAATCCGTTCAAATTTTTTCCATAATTCCTCTACGACCACTGCATTAGAACTAAATTATGTCTAGTCGTTGTCGAAGTGGGATGTTAACAACAGCTTATCTACTCTTTCTAGCAGGTCACTCCTGCCTGTAGCTACAAGGCCTAAAACATAACAGTTGCGTAGGACTGCCGACCTATCTGATCAAGACTATTTTCGGAAACCGTATTCAAAAGTACTTCACAGGAAAGTCTGTCTATGTTCTCTGCAATGAATCCAGAGACACCACATCTATACTCGCTATTGCGTGATCTGGGACCGTAGACTTTCTCTGAATGACTCGTAACCTGTCACAGCGGAAACGGGTGACCTGTAAAAAACATCCAATTAACTTTATTTCACCTATACCTGTTGTACGCGACCAGATAACTTCAGTGTCACACTCAAATATTCTACTTCAATATTTTTGTCAACCGCAGTGAACACCAAACAGCTCTCGTTTCCGAGCAGAGTGCAAGAAATTTCAAGGAGGGAAGTAATTTGGGAACTTTGCTACGAATTCTTCGACAGTTTGCTGATAAAACTTCCACAATCGAAGTGCATTTCCCTCAACGTGGTCTGATCGTTATCTGATATCATCTGGCACATAATCACCAGAGCACTGCACGTGGCAAGGAGTTTAATTGAGAGGAAAAACAGTTTTTCCAAAATTTTTTCGAAGTTTCCATTTTAATTCTCTTTCATCTTATGAAGAGTACCGCCTTTTTGGTAAGACAATGGTAAACCCTGGGCCGGCAGAATGTCGGGTGATTTGTTTAACATACACACTCAGTCACTTAAACATCATCCCACGGTAGTAACGCTGACTGGGGCGTTACGCTGCGTACCACTGATGGAAGGACACCCACTTAAGCACCCTCTAGCCACCATTAGGAGGACTGGCGGTAATCACACAGGGTGTGCCGGACGGTATGGTGAGAATTCTTCGGTATTGTGAACGGTCTCTTCCCTGCCAGTTCGGTCCGCCATCTGATGTGTCCACTATAGTGGTTGGCACGAAAGTAAGAGTCCTCAAGGTCACGGCCGCTGCCTGCCGCAGCAGGGGCTGTTGGCTGTGATTCGCCCGCCTCTCGGCTTTGCTGCCATGTAGGTACCGTTAGCAGTGTGGTAGATCTGAGCAGCTGAAAGCTGTATCTAGTGTTCACGTCTCAGTATCTTACTGTCTTTAGAAAAGTGCTTTGACGTGTTCGATGACGAACAACAGTGCAGGAGCAATGACCTACTTGTAGCACGCCTCAGGTCGGTGTGTGTAAAGGGTGGAAAGACATTCGTATACAATCAAAAATTGTCATATCGAATGTACTCAAGTTTTTTACTGATCTGACCGACAATGAAGAAGCGAGGAATAATGTTTTGCGCAAATTCATAAACCTACTGCTAAAGCGTGTGGTGTCTCCAAGTCAACTGTAGGCCATATTATCAAATCTGTGTCACTGGCAGAATCTCCAGACATGAATGAGTGTTTCAATTCTCCAAGAAAGGAATATGAATGTGAAAAGAAATCAACCGACTTTGACGACTTTAACAAAGAGCTCGTGTGTAGAACTGTACTTGGCTATTACGACAGAGCAGAGTATCCAACGGCTAAAAACGTACAGGCTGACCTCCGTGAAAGCATTAATTACTCGGGTCTGAGACCTCTGTTCTTCGTCTTCTCCACTCCCTTGGTTTCCGATTCAAGACGTGTAATGACAGACGGAAATTCTTAATGGACTGCAGAGACATTCTAGCAGCAAGAGCGAAGTTTTTGCGTACAATGAACTTCTTGCATGCTGAAGTCACCAAGCCTGTAGTGTACCTGGATAAAACTTGGGTTTCACAGAACCACACCAATAAGTATATTGCCACAGACTCCAAAGGAAACGGCGGTTTAAAAGTGCCTACTGGAAGAGGTGATCGATTAATCATCGCCCACGCTGGTTCATTAACCGCAGGCTTCATACCAGAAGCCAAGCTTGTTTTTCATGGTGGGAAAAGTTCTTGCCAATCCGTTTACCATTCAGAAATGTATAGAGAGGCTTTTAAGAATTGGTTTATTCGATTGTTGTCTGCGGTGGAAGAAGGGTCAAGTATCGTGATGGATAACGCTAGCTACCACTCCATTCATATTGGTGCAAGGCACAAATTAAGGAGTAGTTAAAGAGAAAGAACGTTTCATTTTCAGTCGATAAAACGAAGGCTGAACATCTGTCTAAGGAACAAATCGTAGATGCCAAGAAGACTTACGAATTAGATCAACTGGCAAACGGAATGGGACACCAAGTGGTACATCTACCACCTTATAACTGCCAGTATAATGCCATTGAATTGATATGGGTCCAAGTAAAGCGAGAAGTAGCGAAAAGAAATACTACGAGTACTTGCTGATGTCGAGAAGCTAACACACGAATCTCTTGACAACGTTACTCAGTCGGACTGGGAGAGGTGTGTAAACCACGCAGAAGCATTGCAAGAAACTGAATTCTTGAGCAAGGGTTTCAGAGACACCATAGTGGAATCTGTGATGATTCGCCTGTCTGAAACAAGCGACAGTGAATCTGAAGACACGGAGCCAGAAGATCCTTTAGTTTAGGTAAGTGCCGTCTATGTAAAAAACTGACTTGATTTAAACGTTTGTCTATTCATCTCAATTATAGAGGACATACTGCGAGTGTTTTCCCCTTGCATTAGACGTCTGATAAATTTATCGCAAGTGGTGGCGATTAGTTTACTCGACAGTAACTGTCAATTAAAATACGATTGTCGATTCTGCATGAATTAACAATAGTTTTTCCTAAAAACCTGTCGAATGTCTTTACATTCGGATATAATCTTACTTCATAGAAGGCTTTACTGGCTGTTTCGTAGTAAGGGTAATGCAGTTCATAAATTTGACAAAACGTTGTGGTGCTTCTGTATCCACTGTATATATAAACGGAGCAGTAACATCAGAGCGGTCCCAGCATCTATTTTGATTCTCCAAGAAGAGCATAGAAATCTATGCTGTTTGACGAATTTTGTAAAAAGATAGAACGTAGAATTGTATTACTTTAGTACGACAGAGGATAGTATCAGATGGCTAGAGAAATACAGGGTAATGTCCGTGATAAAGCTTTATTTTGACCAGTCACTTCAATGCACTGTCTTTTGCGCCCAATTGGTTTTTAATTCAGAAACTGTAATGAGGGACATTGCAGTACTGAGAACGAGGTTTTTGTGTAGCAAACACGTACTGCGTGCTTAGCGTACAACAAATTTACATAAAACCTGAGTTTCACATAACCTTTCGAACAAATATTTTGCTCGACTTCAGAGAAAATATTGTTTTCAAAATAACTATAATTTCTTTTCCGTAGCGTATATTGGCGTTTTAAGTGATGGATGCAATGACGAAGGATATGTATTAGCAGCCAGTAAAATATTTTCTCCGAAGTCATATTAAAGCGGGCTGTCCGAACAAAACTTTTAGCGATGGCCTACAAAGACTCGCGCGTTTCTACGCATTGAATATCGCAGAAGTAACTTGCCTCTGTACGTGATACGTTACAATAATGATGTCTGAAATGTTGCCAAAAATCATTTTGTAGTTTTCTTAACCACTTTCTCACGGCAAGTTTCTTTGCAGTCCTACAGAATGAATATTTTTCAGCGACTACATTTTTCGCTACCTACTCGGCACAGTTTCACATCTATTATAATATATTTTTTATCTCAGAATACTTTTATGTTTCTGAAATAAACGACACAGAACATGCATTTGTAAACTTTGAGGATGTTCATATTTTTTTCAGTCCAATTACGTTAGCGATTCTGTTACTACCACAGGTTGGAGCAAAAAATTATTTTCCTCCAAAATTTCTTGTAACATAAGTTTTCATTTTCTTTCCAAGCAGCTAGTGAGAATTTTTCTTTGAGGAAGTACTCCATCATATTCTAAAGAAAAAACAGACTTACCCAATTTTTTTTAATTTTTACGAACATTTGGAATTATAACTACAGAAAAAACTGGGAATGCTGTAAGACCTTGAAGCCCTATTTTCGTGCTGGCCACTATAGTTCCTCCATTGGGGGCACAATGTATCTTAGTTTAACTGCGACTACCACTTGTTGCCGTAGCGAATATGAGTTTTCTTTATCTCTTACACGTAGGGTTTCAGAGAAATAAAAGCTTCACTGGTGGCTGGAAACAGTTTTCTCTTCTTTCGAAGGATTTTTGCTAACACCACCTCCGGACGCCCAACTTCCCGCTTTTTTTCCTCTCCTGGCATGTCCAGCACGCACAGTACAAAAAAAAAACTGTACACTCTACAAGTACTCTACTTCAAAACAAAGGACCCTGAATAACTCTGGCAAAAATCCTGCAAATTGCGAGCTCTGCTTGCACCCCACGTTTGACGCCACCAGCCTTCACCACTTTCTCCAGTCGCCCATATGAATTGTGGATGACCTCAGAACCCAAGCAGCAGGTGTATCTGGTGCCGACGTGGGCGACAACCTGCAGACGATGACACCGTGCACGCACGATAGTCGAATGCAAGACCTCCTTAATTTCGGACGAGAAGCCTGGTAGAAATATCGAGTGCCAATTGCTTTTCGTTTAGGCCCTGAACGCTATTTCCCTAAGAGGTTCCAAAACGCTCCTAATGTTGGAGCTCCAAAAAACTAGCAAATCCCTGGCCGCATGTACTTGTCCACACCCTGCTGAAAGAAAGGCCATTGTCAACACGCAACACAAGTAGATGAGGCCAGATAGCCAGTCTCCACGTTGGCCCTCCTATGCGATCGACACGAAATAGTTACCACCCTCCATTCAGCCTGCTGTACAGCAGAAGATGCCTCGGCAGCAAAGACCTTCGGCGAAGCAACAGGATCATGGGGAGTCCACTGCGACAAACCATATTCTCTGGTCCTTTACACAACTAGGCAGCGGTCTGAAGACAGCTGATCGTAAACGAATGCGCATTCAGCTATTCGAGAACTGCTGCCATAATTCTTCCTTGTCCTTTTATAGTACCGTCCTCGCCAATAAAAGGGAGATGGTGACTTTTGCAACGTTACGACGAAATACTCTAAGGAAGATAACAAATTCGGAAAGAAGTAATTTTATACAGTTTCTTTGCCTCTTTGCATAGTGTGTCATCAGAGAGTTCAGTTAGTATAAATTTTCTAAATGTAAAATAAAAAGAAAAAAATGTCCGACGCCAGAGTTACGTTTTGATATTGATCTACATCTACACATACATCATACTGCGCAAGTCACCTAACGGTGTGCAGCGGAGGATACTTTCGGTACCACTATCTGATCCCTCTACACCTGTTCCACTCGCGAATAGTGCGTGGGAAGAATGATTGCCGGTAAGCCTCTGTATTGGCTCTAACTTCTCGAATTTTCCATCCGCGGTCAGTAGGCAAGATGTATGTGGGAAGAAATAATATGTTGTCCAACTCTTCCTGAAAAATGCTGTGCCGAAATTTCAACAGTAAATCTCTCCGTGATGCACAACGCCTCTCTTGTAACGTCTACCAGTGGAGTTTGTTTAGCGTCTCCGTAACGCTGCACGCCGCAGTGACTGAGTGGTTGTAGTCGCTACAGTCTGGCACAGCGCGTTGGCTACCGTCTCAGGTTCAAATCCTGCCTCGGGCATGGATGTGTGTGATGTCTTTATGTTAGTTAGGTTTAAGTAGTTCTAAGTTCAAGGGGACTGATGACCTCAGCAGTTAAGTCCCATAGTGCTCAGAGCCATTTGAACCATTTTGAACCGTAACGCTCACTCACCAGCTAAACGAATCCGTGACAAAACACGCCGCTCTTCGTTGGATCTCCCCTATCTCCTCTATCAGTCCTACCTGATAGGGATCCCAGGTAGATGAACAACATTCAAAAATCGGGCGGACTAGCGCCTTATAAGCCACTTCATTCGTGGATGATTTACATTTCCTTAAGATTCTTCCGATGAATCTGAGTCTAGTGTCTGCTTTTCCCACTATCGATAAATAAACCCTTTTTCTTGGAATAGCCAATACTCGTTTCAAAAGAATCTCAAGGAGCTCCTTTTATTGGGACTGTACACAAGGGGAAGAATCTGCAATGACAGATATGCGGAAGTATGAAGTAATAACTACATTAAAAACACTCAAGCACACCCACAAGATGTAATTTCACTGGTGGGACAGCTCAAGACCGAATTATCGGAATACGACTGAATAAAGCTAATGTCCTATACATTGGCGATTCTAATGTATGCGTCTCCGTAAAGAAACAGAGCATCCGAAAAGGGAAGGTCATAGGCAAGTGTTATTTAACAGGTGTTGTGAAGTGAAATGGAAGCAGAGAAAATGAATTCAGATCAGGTGATTACTAGGTAATCACACAGCTTCTGTGAACGGGTTAACGGATGTAGGCAAAATTATGAGTAGGGAGCTGTTTAAGAGGCTCTGTTAGTATGCGTAACAAAATGCCAGGCTTATAATTCTCAGCGCTGGAAAGATGCCAGTACCAGCCAATGTTTCACAGATTTAAGTTCATAAGTCATAAGCAGTTAGAAACACTGTACATTGAAAATGAGGCAACAGAGGTATTGATAAAATGGAGATGGAACGTCGATAGTTACGGGATGTGGTAGTAGGGGCTGATAACTCAGACAAAAAAATTACTGGAGCTGATGGGCCAACAGAAGTAAATTACAGGGTAACCGATTTCTAGACTGTGCAATATAAATGTTAGAAAGGTACACTCAACACGTAATATTTAATTCATGCTTGCATCTATATATGACAGTTTAACAGTCGTAGTTCTACAGGGAGCTTTTCACAATATTCGTGAATACACACGTGGACTAAGATTAACCAAATGCTCGTAAGTTAGTGGTCTGCGTGGAACTAGCACCGTATGGTTTCTACGATTTAAAATGTACTCTGAGTCATAATTTTCTGTCTGCTATTTCACTTCTGCATCTTTTGCTGCGAATTGCATCGCCACACTCCGTGAAGTTTGATGGTCGTATTTACCGCCTTTTACCACTTCAAAAACAAAAACATAGAATGCCTTGCTCAAACAACAACCGAATAGGTCAAACCATTATTTTTCAATCGTGTAACACTAATGGCATCGTGTCATCATTCGAACATCGCCGCAGTACACCGAGTCATCGCGATGTGGGTAATGGTGTAGTTCTACAGACGAGCTAGCGCTGCTTGCTCTGTTTAGCACCAGGACCTACAACTTGGCTAGTTTAAATCCTGTTCCTTTTTCATCGAAATGATTCTTACCGATTTCAGTTGCAATGGCCTCTCTATACACCCTGGAGCAAAACAGTCCGACGCGACCAGAACTTTAGATTGGGAGTGTCGTATATACTGATCACCTGGTCTCAAAGCATTTTCTTCTGTTGTCAATTCATCTGTTACTTAAGTCGGACGTAAACGCTACGTTTCGTGTTTCCATTATACATTTTTATACATACACGTTTTCTCAGAAAATATGCAGTCTATTCCCCTATGCGATTCCCCCCTGCCTCCCCCCCCTCCCAACATCCTCCTTCCACCCCTGCTCAAGAATTAAGTCTTCTAACCTGTATTTCCCCTTCTCAGTGAGGAATTTTTAATATTTATGTAGTTTCACGCTCATGGACACTAATTGTTCCATCTACAGTGTGCACTGCCTTCGAAACAAGCTAACCACCTGCGTTCCCTGTTAGCTCACTGTAAAGCTTCATTCAAGCGACGCTGATCAAGCCGCTGCAGAACGTCAACAACATGACACTTTTGTCCACAGCTGTTGCTCTTAGTATGCCTACGTCACGTATGATGCTATACCTGTCATTCGTGGCGAGGGTGTTACCTGCTCTTCCATACTCACCACCTGATCGTCTTCACTCAGACTGGTAGTTAATATCTTATTCTCTATGACCAGGCCGAGGCTAAGAATTAGGTTCAGAATATTTGTAAAGCGAACAATGATCGTGATACTGCAATTGTACACCATTGCTATGACTATCACCTAGTAACTACACCTTTCTTTCCCTGTGCGCTTTTAAAATGTTAGCTGATTTCGTGGACATTTAACCCTAGACTTCCGTTATGGTACCACGTTGCAACAAAATGTTGTTGCTTATTACGTCTGAATGTTGCTACGTCGTCAGTCAAATATTCATGAATGAACACCCACAAACTTATAGTCCTATGGGATATCGACGTAGTTCTCCCCAGTCAATAAACATTCATATTCAAACAAGACGTGTGAGTACAATACTCGTTACCTTCACCGAATAATAAGAGAATTATCGTTGAATATGTCCACTGTGCACTGCGACAACAGCGTCGCAGTGCGATCAGCAAGCTTATGTGTGCAAAAGGTTATATTTATTGTTAGTGGGTCGCCTAACCATGGAAAAGTCTGAGAATCACACATTTTTATTTACTCTAACTATTGGACACAGCACACACTTAGTTAACACACAGCAAAATTTTCTAAAAATCTATAGGTAATTGACACAAAATGTCGCTAAAACTGTGTTGTGGTTTCAATTAAAATGGAAGAGTGCATGGAGAAAACACAACAAGGTATACTTACCTGGACAGATCACGACTTCAGAGTTGAAGCCACAAATTGTAACCAAATAGGCAGCTCATATTCCGTTCCAGAACAAGGAAGTAACAAGCTTTTGACCAGTAGCCTGTAAACAGTAATCTGCTGCTGCAGATTAATGCATATGTGACTAGTGATCGGCTAACGAACATGAGTGTCTACAGACTATGTTGTTTTACGACAGATGGATATGTGTGCTCGCGCTATGTAACAGCGTCACCAATGTATTTAATAGTAATGAATACGATATATAAATATGTCAACTCATTTTAGGTTGACATGGCCTAATAGCCATAACATCTTCACTTGGTAATGGCGTAAGGCCGAAATTTCAATCGTGAAATAAATAAAGTGTTCCAGTCACTGGCGTAAATATGATGTCTTTTATAAAGTAACGAGCTGTTCAGAGTATGGAGCGGCTGGTGCAGGCTGTGAAACTCGAATTTCCCAAATATCAACAAAGGGTGTATTCCTTCGGCACTAGATGATGGGTGGGACGCGAATCACATGGTGATTCAGACAAGAATCTTCTTTCTTCCCCCTCGTCTCTCTACTTTCAAGGAAATCTATATGAGCTGGGTGAGCCAATGTTGTTGTCAATGTGATGGACGAGGATGTCGCTTATTTCATGAAAAAAAGGGGAACACAGGAGAAACTTCCCGCACTTGACATACAAAACGCACACTGATAAACAATGGACTGGTACTAGCCCGGCCCAGAGCAGTGCCTTCTCAACTGGCTAGTCTCTTCACACAAAGCACAGTGGTGAGACGACTCAATGCGATTGGATGACGAAAATTTTAGAGCGAAACCATTCACCTTTCTCACGGTGACCAGGTAGTTCCTTTATACCTTGACCGTTGATGTTGATAAAGAAATGGCAAAAAAAAAAAAAGAATTGAATAACCAACGAAAGGAGTCGGGTCGTGGAATGTCGGAAGTTTGAAAGTGGTGAAGAAGCCAGAAAATTTGAAAAGGGAAATGCAGAGGCTCAGTCTAGAGTAGTGAGGGACAATGTTGTGACATGGAAAGAAGACAATGGTTTCTGGTCATATGAGTACTGGCTAATATCAACAACCGCAGAAAATGATATAACGGGAGTAGGATTTGTTATGAACAGGATGGTAGGGCGGAGAATGAGTTACTGTGAACAGTTCAGTGATAGGTTTGTTCTCATTAACTCGACAGCAAACCAGCATCGACAACAATAGTGCCGACGTCGCAAGCCAAAGATGAAGACATAGAGGAAGTATATGAAGATAGTGAAGGTAACTCAGTACGTAAATGTAGATGAAAATCTAATAGCCATGGGGAACTGATTATGGGCTGTATACTAGGAACGAGAGAGGAGAATGACTAATTGAGTTATGCATTAAATGTCAGCTGATAATAGCGAATACTCAGTTCAGCACTCACAAAACGACCAAGTATGCATCGAAAATGCCCGGAGATTAACAGCTCATGCAACCAAGTTGCTGACAGGAATGATATACAGAAGAATGAAAAAGAAAATTGAGGATACATTAGATGACGACCAGTCCGGCTTTAGGAAAAGTAAAGGAATCGAGATGCAGTTCTGACATTGCGGGGATAATGGAAGCAAGACGGAAGAAAAATCAAGAGACGTTAATAGGATTCATCGACCTGGATAAAGCGTTCGACAATGTAAAAGGGTGTAAGACGGTAGAAATTCTGAGAAAAAAAGGAGAAGCTATAGGGGAAGACGTGTAATATACCATATGTACATGTACCAAGAAGGAACAAGAAGAATGGAAGACCGAGATCGAAGTGCACGGTTTAAAAAGTGTGTAAGACGGGGGTGTAGTCTTTTGCCCCTATTGATGAATCTATGCATAGAAGAAGCAATGACAGAAATAAAAGAAAGGTTTAAGAATAGAATGAAAATTCAAGGTGAAAGGATATCAGTGATAAGATTCGCTGATGACATTGCAATCATTAATTAAAGTGAAGAAGAGTTACAGGATCAGTTGAATGGAATGAACAGTTTAACGGGTACAGATTATGGATTGAAACTAAATCAAAGAAAGATGAAAGTAGTGAGAATTAGCAGAAATGAGAACATCAAATAACTTAACATCAGGATTGTTGATTACGAAGTAGGTGAGGTTAAGTAATTCTGCTACCTAGACAGCAAAATAATCCATAACGGACGGAGCATCAAGGACATCAAAATACTCTTGCACTGGCAAAAAGGGCATTCAAGGCCAAGTGAAGTCTACTACTATGAAACAGAGGCCTTACTTTGAGAAATAAATTTCTAAGAATGTACGTTTGGAACACAGAATTGTATGGTTGTGAAGCATGGGCTTTGGAAAAACCATAAAAGAAGAGAGTCGGAGTGTTTAAGATGTGATGCTACAGAAAACTGTTGAATGTTAGATGAACTGATATGATAAGGAATGATGAAATTCTCTGTAGAATCTGCGAGTAAAGGAATGTATGGAAAACTCTGATGAGGAGAAGGGACGGTATGGAAGACATTTTTAAGAATTAAGGTAATAACTTCCATGGTTCTTGAAGGAACTGTAGAGGGTAAAAACTGTAGATGAAGATAAAGATTCGAATACGTCCAGCAAATAATTGAGGACGCAGATTGCAAGAAGTTTATATGATCGTCGAAGCAGAAATAAAACTGCGTACGCACACACATACCTACCCGACGAAATCTCCATTACAATCAATCTGTTGTCTTTCCGCGACTTTCTTGTGATTGTAGCGACTGCCACTAGTCTTTCAAAGAAATGGGTAGAGGGAAAGATTCTCCAAACCTTATACAGAAACGTATTATTGGATGACAATGTTCCTCTATTCATTTCTAGTTCAACGTCGATGTTGTAGACTCATAATAAACGGGTCCGCCTCAGTAATCATGATCCTTCCACACAATGCCTGACGTCTGGAATATGCACCTACTGCTCGCAACGATGAACAACTTTTTGGGAAAATGCAGACAATTTCCTGGCAGACATTTTCGAGAAACTTGATACTATTTCCTTGAAGACCTTTTTAGATTTCATAAAGCACTTAATGTTAGATACTGATGCTACAGTGAACTGGTTACTCTTGATCGATCTTTTATTTTCTTATAATGAACATTTCCTGTGCCTAGGAATAATCACTAAAGTCCTGAAATATCCGTTTGTAGCACGTTCGCAGTTTCTTTGATGTGCAGTGGTTGTAGTTTAACGACGTAAGTTCTGTATACATGATTTTCTTTTGACATATGACCATGTGCAGACTTCGTCACCAACGTCAGTTACACAACACTTCAAAATTGTTTAAACTCTTTTTAAAGTGCTCGCTGAATGCTTCTTGAACGAAACTGTAATTAAAACATCATCATTTGAGTTGTATGCGCAGAATTACGTCACTCAGTCCAATTGGTTTGCGTAAACTTTTTTCAATTTATATGTCGATTGTTTCTTCTGAGAAATTATATTAATGCAAGTGATATGCTTTAATAAATATTAGAACCACATTGAATAAACTTTCGAGATTCAAAATCGCGGTGAACGTTGTCAAAAATTAATAATCTTGTCAAATAAATTACGTAACATAATTCTTCATAAATAAATTCTCGGAACACGTATTTGAACTTTAGTAGCATCCACTAGTTTATTATCTTCCTACATATAGACGTGAACCTGAGCCTTGACAAGACAGAACTGAACATTTACAACCTGATTAACTTTCTATGACGTCATTGTTGTACAAACATTACAAATTATTATTTTGTTTTTCAATTTTTAGAAGTTCGACGCAACAACTCGGTTTCAGGATCTTCTGTTGCTCTTTGGCTGTCGACCCGCGACGTATAGTGGCCAGCAATTTTCTCTCTGGTCCCGGTAGTGAAGATGCTGCCTCCGTTCTTTGCGCCGCCCTCTCCGTACATGAAACATAAAAAATAAATACAAAAACTTTAGACAATTCACAACCATTACAAATATTACAAAAATACATAAATAAAAACTAAATTAAACTTATATTCAGCTGCAAACTGGGCTGACACCGGTGGATGGGTGACGCATCAATTTCACGTCCCACTACATACCCCACCCACAAGCTCAGTTTGTCAGGTATTAACCGAAAATAAAACTTCTTCTATATACAATATTTAACTGTTAATATTATACATTTTTCTCACATTTTCCGTAATCTAAAGTCCTTGCTCTTAGATATATTCAATCCTTTTACGACAATATTTTTGTGACTATTTGTCATTCAGTTTCAATTGTGCTATTATGGTAACTCACAACCGAATATATGGAGATTACTCCTTTTCATTTAATAGTTGCTAGTAAATAATAATTTAGTACGTTCTTTAACGTTGTTACATTAGCACAGAGCGTTCAAATTGTGATAGGTTAGTTTCAGTTTTATTCATTTACTAGAGTTATTCTTTCCAAAAATGTATATTGCTAATAAGTTTCTCACAATAGCTAATAGTACTATTTACTATACGTCGTTCTTTTCCCTAATGCTTTATTCATGCCTGAGGTCAAGAAGAAATCAAGCAAAACTTTCTTTAGAATCTCGGCATGGCTTTCTTTACCTTCAGACACTTTGTTGGGTAATGGCAATTTATTTAGGAGAAACAAGCGAGAGAGCCCCGTTTGGTGTGTTCTATATTAACAATATTACAAATCTTTATTAAATGCACTCTGCTATGTTCTCGTGAGCTATATAGCTCAGGACGCCCATGGTCCCTAAAATTATTAACCATCCCCTTTGGTTCCTACTATTCGAGTAAATATAAAATAACAAAACTTTCTTCCATATAAATCCCCTTTTTAGTTACCTTTCCCTCTTTGAAGTAGCGGTACATTATTGTAGAACACTTGTTTAAACTTTCTGTTATTTCTTTAAAATAACACGTAACTATCACGAAAAACTTCACATGAATAAACTATGAACGCTCGTCCGTATGTAACATATACTAAATATTAACCTATTTAGGAATGAAGGGTTTCAATTGATCGACACTGTATAATCCTTTAATTACACCTGATGAAGGTTCCATAAGAAGTAACGCTTTGGGATGTACAATCTTACGTACAACATACGGACCTTCAAAGATAAGGAAGAATTTTCTACATTCCTTATTGATCTTCGAACTTTTAGGATGAGATCGTACTAATACAAGATCTCCTACCTGAAATGAGGGTTCTATAGCATGTTGATTATAACTTTTAATTCTCCGTTCAGCATTTTTAACAATCTGTTCGCAAACTTTTTCGTCTGGGATGTATTGTTGGATCTCATTTATTGGTGGCCAAGGTAGAGCAGCTAGTAAAGGCTCACCTATAATTCGTTTGCCTAAAATTTCTATAGGTGATAATCCCGTCGTTAGATGAGGCAATTCATTTAATATCTATTCGAATTCAGGCATTAGTTTGGCCCACCGAGTATGTTTATGTGCACAATAAGTTCTACATAATCGTCCTAATTCTTTCATGACTCTTTCTACTAAATTACTTTGAGGGTGATATTTCGAAATTAAGATATGTTTGATTCCATATTGTTTTATCATATCTTGAAACTGTTGACTAATAAAGGCACTACCGTTGTCAGACATAAGTCGTTTAGGAATGCCCCAGTCAACAAAGTAATTTCGGGTAAGACAGCGTATAACGCTTGCGGTATTCGCTCGTTTCAAAGTATATAGCTTCACATGTTTGGACCAACAGTCCATTACAACAAACACATAAGTAAATCCTCCTGAACTACGAGGCAGAGGGCCAAAAAAATCTAATGACAGTAGATCCCACAGACCTCGAGGAATTACAGCATATAATTTATAATGCTTAGATTTGCTATTAACTTTAACCTTTTGACAGGTTTCACAAGCGCTAATAATACTTCTCACAATACGGGACATTTTTTAAATAATAATACTTCATTAGATGTTTAATACATTTATGAATTCCAAAATGCCCGTAACATTCATGAATATAAGTAATTAATTCGTACACAACAGTTTTCGGGATGCAGATTTTCCATCTCTGGTGTTCCCTCTGTGCTTTCCAATACAACAAGTTGTTGAAATATAACCACACACCCCGGGTGTTAACTGTTTCGTTCCCATTATTAGGGTTTTGTATAAGGTCCCTATATTGATCGTCATTTCTTTGATTGCATCTAATAGCAGTTACTATCCGTTTAACCTTACGTTCGTTCTCCTGAGTTAAAAGGAAATAAACATGGTAATTTGTTCCTGGTTCTTCTGCAATGTTAATATTCTCCATTGCTACTGGAAGTCTCGACAAAGCATCCGAAACTACATTTTGAGATCCTTTTATATACATAATTTCGTACTGAAATTCTTGCAAGCATAATACCCAACGTAATAATCTACGGTGCAGAAACCGACAATTGTTTAAAAAGGTTAAAGACAGATGATCAGGATATACAATTGTTTTTCTTCCCATTAATAATCCTCTAAATCTTTGAAAACCCCATACCACTGCGAGAGCTTCCTTCTCGGTTACAAAATAATTTCTTTCATGTTTATTTAAAGTTCTACTAGCGAATCCAATAGGCTGATATAATCCCTTTTCATTGGTCAGATCACCTTGCAATATTACGCAAGACACATCATAATCAGAGGCATCCGTACACATACAAAAGTCCTGATTGAAATCTGGATGGTATAACATTTTGGCTTCTGTTAACGCTCCTTTTATCTGATTAAAAACTTCCTCTTCCTCTTTTCCCCAGAGCCATACTGATTTCTCTTTTAATAAATCCAGTAATTTAGGATTAACAACATTCTGCCCTGGAAGAATTCTTCTCAGAAATCCTACCATTCCCAAGAATGATTTCAGTTGTTTCCGATTTCTAGGACTCGGGCATCGAGCAATAGCTTCAATACGTGCTGGGTCTGGCCTAATACCTTTACTGTCCACTATTTGCACCAAAGATCTCACTTCCTCCTTTCCGAAGTAAGACTTAGATAATTTTAAAGTAATTCCTCTGTCAATTAAACGGTCAAACAATTCCCGTAATATCGTTACGTGTTCTTCCCACGTTTTAGTGGCTACCAAAATATCATCTACATATAAAATAATCTTTTGTAATAATTGCTGACCCAAAGTAGAATCTAATGCCCTAATGAAAGTTGACACTGGTATATTAAGTCCAAAAGGTAAAACTTGGAACTGTTATGATCTGCCTTCAAAAAGAAAAGCCGTATATTGCCGTGAATCCGGATGTAATATTACTTGATGGTAGCCAGCAGTTAAATCCATTGTACTCATATAACGAGAACCAGCAATCTTAAGAAGTACGTCCTCCATAGGAATAGGTCTGTCTCTTTCCATCTCTGTAATTTTATTTAATTCACGGGCATCCAGAACCAGTCGTACCCCACCAGTAGCTTTCTTAACTACCCACAAAAGACTGTTAAAAGCACTACATGATCGTTCGATAATATTTTGTTCTAGCATCTTACTTATTTCTCTACTAGCAGGTTCTTTGAATTGTACTGGAATAGGATAAGGGTTCTTAAAGAATGGTTTTTGATCTTTAATCTGAAGTTTACAAACGTAATCTTTGATTCTCCCCGGTTCATCTGAGAATACGGCTCTAAATTCTAACAATGAAGATTCCAACTCTTCCTTCTCTCGTTCGGATAGACAATTCGTAGAATAACATTTTCCTTTCACTTCGGTTTCGATACTATTACTAGCCTCACATTGGTATACTTCATATTCAAGATCACTAGAATCTATTAATAGGTTCGTGGTCTGTGTGTACTTAATCTGTAAGGATTCGTAGCAAATTTCAGGTACTTGATTATTAGAAAACCTCACTTTAAAAGCACATGCCTCCTTATGGATGGTTAAGGAAGAGTCTTTAAAATCTAATATAGCTTTATATTTACACAGCCAATCTATACCTAAAATGATGGCCACATTTAAGTTGGCTACGACAAGCACAGAGTGAGCAATTAATTGTTTAGAAATTTCAAAAGTTAAATAAACTTCCTCAGTAATATTTTGACTTCTTTTACCAGTAACTCCTATAATTTTCACCCTAGTTACAGTTAAGGTTGGGAAATTCCAATACCTTCTTTTAAGTTGAAATAATTCTTTAGATAAAATACTTACTTCACTACCTGAATCGATTATAATATTTACTTCGGTATCTTTAATATAACCTTCAATAACGGGTTTATAAGTTATATTCTCCCTTAACTGATTGTCTTCATGAAGTAAATCTTGTTGCCAATCACCTTTCTTTTGGCAGCTTAATGATAAATTGCAATTGGGTCTTGTATAATCCTGACTAAAAGTTCCCTTTAGTCGACCCGTACTAAAGGACTTTACTAGTTTTCCGAACTTTCTATGATAACGTCACCTACAACTTGACCTTCATTAATTACTTGAGGATGATTTATCTCATTATCGTTATTGTGTAATTTTCGCATTTTAGAGTTATTACCACGATTTTGTTGGCTCTCTTTATCTTTAGATTGCCGTTTTATATAACAAAACCGGCTATGATTGTTGTTGTTAAATTTTCTTGGTTCTGAATTATTATTATTTCGAGGATTGTCATTTCTACCATATCTAAATTTCTCGTCTTCCCGTGCTCTATTAAGTATATCAAACTGTTCTAAATATCCTAATAATTCACAAGGTTGTGACCATTCCCTTTCTATCATTCTTTCCTTTTCATAGTACGGTAACCTACTAATTAGGACTCGTATTGGATGACTTTCAATAATTGGTTCTTCAATTAATTTAGCACGGTTTAAATGCCATTCGAAATAATTCCTATAACCTCCCCACCGTTTATAATATGGAGGAGGGTCTAACAACTCTAAAGTTAAATGTTGTTGTTTTCCTCTTGACCAATAATTTTGTTTAAACTGCTTAACAAAATCATCCCAGTCCCTAAATTCAGTTCTATGCAGTACTGCCCATTCCGCAGCTTCTGCTTCTAAATGTCCTATTACAAATTGAATCCGTTTTGCATTACTCCATTTAGGAGATAATGAAGTTTCAAAAGCCTTTATAAAGATTATAGGGTGAAGTTCGCCTCCTGGTTTGAATACAGGAAATCGACTTGCTACATTTGAATTTGTCGTTATATCATCCCAACATTCTGCGAGAGACATAGTTCGATTTTGTTTAGATTGCAGAGACGGAGTTGCGTCGGATTTGCTTGCCGTGATTTCTTTATTTGTGTTGTTGTCGTCCGAGCTAGCAAACACGATGCGACTGTTGTCTCTGATTACGTTATTACTTCTACTACTTGAAATGTTTTCATTATTATCTAATTCCGATAACCGTGTAGTAATTTCCTGTATTCGCATTTCTGTATCGGATACGCGGTTAGCTAATATCGATTCTTCACTGTGTTCACGATGTGAACGCTCTGTACCTTCGTCAATGTTATTATGTTTGGAAGTCTCAAGGTTACTGCATATTTCGGTAATTAAAAATTTCATGTTTTCTATTTCAGTATGATCTTTTTCTACTCGATGAGTTAATGTCTCTAATTCTACATTATCTATTGAAGAAATCTCTACAGGTTTGGTAGAGACCTCTATAATAGATTCTAATAATTCTTCACGAACAGTTTCTGTTTACATAGAAAATTCATCTCGTAACTTATCGTAATTTTTCTCTATTTCATTTACAACTAAGACATTGACATTATCTAGTCTCTTGGTTAAGTCAGCAATATCATTTCGCATGCGAGCCTTTTCCTCACGCGATTCTTTGATATGTTCTTCTAACCTTTTACAATTATCAGCAATTTTATTACTAAGTCCTACTAGTTTTTCCTGCATTTCAACTTTAGAAGCCTCTATTTTATCACTTGATTCTCGACTGGTTTCATTAAGATGTTCCTGTAACCTGTCTGTCGATTTTGTTAGCTCCCCTTTAAGTTCCTCTTTTAATCTAGCCGTAGATTCTTCGTTAGACTGTTTTAATCTAGCAGTAGATTCTTCGTTAGATTGTTTTAATTCCTGTTTTAATCTAGCAGTAGATTCTTCGTTAGACTGTTTTAATTCCTGTTTTAGTTCCTCTTTTAATCTAACAGTAGATTCTTCGTTAGAGTGTTTTAATTTAGCGATCGCCCTAAAAAGGGATCTCATGCTCCTATCGGACACAGATTGCTCTTCGTCTGACATTTCACTTCACGACATTATTGTAAGATATTAACTAGTTACCCCGCAGACTTGTAATCAACAATCCTATTAAAAGCACACTCCCTATGTACAACACTCCACTTCCAACTTAAAACAGACTCACCGGACACTAATATGGTAGTTTGTAGTTCTCGGTGATCAGTGTGCTGCTACGGGCTGTAGAAGTAACAGCCGTCGATGCAGCCGCTGATATGCTGCGACCCCGCTTCCCCAACCGGCAGGACGCTGAGTCGAACCCCGGAGACGTCACTGGCTGCAACCACGCCCGGCGGCACCGTAGACAGGCGAAGCCCTCAGCAACACCTCTAATACCAACCGGAGGAACGCCCCTCAGCTGACGTACTGGGCCTGTTAGTTTAGGGAGAAAAGGTTGTCGGGGTTTGCAGCGTTCAGCTGCTGCCCAACAGATGCGCCTTCTCGTGGAATAACTGCGTGACCGTACTGCTTGGCTGCGCTCCGTCAGCTGCCCACTCCAGCGAAGTCGCCGCTGCCTGGTGAAGGCTCCACGAAAACTCGCGTTGACTTCTAAGGGACTCTTGATGTTTTGTTTCGTACCTGTGTGCCTTAGTTGCACACAAGTCCTGTCACGGTCGCCACGGTGTAGTGTAACGACGTAAGTTTTGTATAAATGATTTTCTTTTGACATATGACCATGTGCAGACTTCGTCACCAACGTCAGTTACACAACACTTCAAAATTGTTTAAACTCTTTTTAAAGTGCTCGTTGAATGGTTCTTGAACGAAACTGTAATTAAAACATCATCAT
Organism: Schistocerca piceifrons; assembly: GCF_021461385.2. NCBI lineage: Eukaryota > Metazoa > Arthropoda > Insecta > Orthoptera > Acrididae > Schistocerca > Schistocerca piceifrons. Next base: position 519,957,481 of record NC_060139.1, on the reverse strand, counting down.
TTGAGTTGTATGCGCAGAATTACGTCACTCAGTCCAATTGGTTTGCGTAAACTTTTTTCAGTTTAGATGTCGATTGTTTCTTCTCAGAAATTATATTAATGCAAGTGATCTGCTTCAATAAATATTAGAACCACATTGAATAAACTTTCGAGATTCAAACTCGCGATGAACGTTGTCAAAAATTAATAATCTTGTCAAATAAATTACGTAACATAATTCTTCATAAATAAATTCTCGGAACACGTATTTAAACTTTAGTGGCATCCACTAGTAATAAACTTCCTACATAATAACTTCCTACGTAATAATCTTCCTACATATAAACGTGAACCTGAGCCTTGACAAGACAGAACTGAACATTTACAACCTGATTAACTTTCTATGACGTCATTGTTGTACAAACATTACAAATTTTAATTTTTTTTTCAATTTTTAGAAGTTCGACGCGACAACTCGGTTTCAGGATCTTCTGTTGCTCTTTGGCTGTCGACCCGCGACGTGTAGTGGCCAGCAATTTTCTCGCTGGTCCCGGCAGTGAATATGCTGTCTCCGTTCGTTGCGCCGCCCTCTCCGTACATGAAACATAAAAAATAAATACAAAAACTTTAGACAATTCACAATCATTACAAATATTACAAAAATACATAAACAAAAACTAAATTAAACTTATATTCAGCTGCAAACTGGGCTGACACTGGTGGATGGGTGACGATTCAATTTCACCTCCCACTACATGGTGCCGATGTGGTTCAAGGAGTCTGAATATCGTTCTCTACAAAACAGTGTCCGAACAAACTCTGCAAGTTTCAGCGAAAGACTATACTACACCCACAAAGGAAGTTCGGACACGGCAGCCTAAAGCAGCTGGATATTCAAAGTAGTAAGTACTTCTTACTTCTAGAGATATTCTTCAATTCAGTCGTAAGCTCGTTTTTAGTTTGTCAAATTCTCGTCCGTCCATTCAGACTCGGGTTTTCTGTGATTTCTCAACATTGCTTGAAGCGAGTAGCGGGACGGTTGCTTAGAAAGTACACGGCTGATTTGGTTCCTTCATTAATCCGCATTTGTGGTCCGTCTCTAACGTTCTCGACGAAATGTGAAACACTGATCTTCTTCCCCATTTTCGTTTGAGCCGGATATGCCATCTACAAATGGAACATTGCTACCTACCCCTAACACACTTTGGTTTTTGTTGTAAGACTTTCTTTCACGTTGTTCACTAATTCTTTGACAGCTAGTATCTTCAACAAAGGCTTTATACTATTGATAACAAACGTTAATATTGCCACTTCCGCTCCTCACACTGAATTTCATGGACACACTGGATATTCTTCTGTTGTTTTAATTTTCGTCCATTATTTTCAGGTCTTTAACACATTGCTTCAGATTGCGTAAATGAAGGTCTCATACTGACCCACATTTATCTCGAATCTGCAATGTTTCTTTAAAAAGAATGACAGACGACTGACAGTCAGCGAAATTATGTAATCTTTCCTTAATCCTCTGAGGATGTTCCCCTTGATTTTCAGCTGGACTATCGTTTAGCTTTTAAACTATTTCGTAAAGTTTTACGTCTATTTCGTATAACAACACTAAAAAATATTTAAACCTTTTACCGATATTCGTGACAGTTACCGACACATTAACTACAATAGATATATTTTACTGTTTTACGAGAAATCGTGGAGAAACATACACCGTTCCGTAACATGGACATATGAATATTTCATAATCCTCTCTCATTCTAACAGATTAACGTAGGTATGCAGTTTGATTTATGCAGTATATCTTCTGAATTAACTCGCAGAAACACATGATAAATGCTCTACACTACAGCTGAATAGCCATCTAACAAAAGCTTCTTGTTTTACATTAAACTTAGATATGAGAATTTGATAAATTGCATAAAACTATTTTTTTACGTACGTTTACAGATTGCATAGACGCATTGAGCACATTTTGAAAGTCAGTCAATCGAAATATACCTCATCATTAGGAATCTGATATGTATTTTCTTGTAAAAGTTTTTTCTTCTATTTTATCATATCTCTCCATCTGATCCCAGACGTGTGCAATATTCGGTTGTACAGCTTTATTGTATTTATATTTCATAGATTTCTTGACGGAGGAAGAAATACATGAAACATTAATCCAAATTCGTTCTAGCGAAAAACTAGGTTCTAAAGGAACGCTTGATATTTGAAGAAGATGATATTTGAACATTGATCATGCAGCGAATGCATTTGCTATTTTTTGTGAGCCATGCCTGAAGTGAGCTTCGCACAACATTGTCTTTGCCTTTGGCTATTATTTTTAGTTTAATCATCAGATGTTCGTGTATAAGTTCACTATTTTCCATTTAGATAGGAAAATTTCTTTTAAACTGCTTCTCTTAATCACCACATTTCTTATATGATAGATTTTGATGCTACTGTAGATTCGTTGTTGTAGGTGGCTTCTGTGGGAACTTGAATTTTGGTTTTTAGTGCAGAATTGAGTGGGATTGAAAATGGAGTAGTTAAATAGCTAGGGAAGGACTATTTGAGGTGACTGAGTGGGAGGATTTGTGACGTGGAGAAAGATAACTGGTTAAGGGTGAAGAGGATGTAGTTTGCTGAGGTCTTTTAGTGACAGTCTGCATACTAAATATGATCTGTTACTTCAAGGACTATGATTTCTATTCAGATGTACAAGAAAATGGGGTGTAGTAGACTGATAAGAGGTTTATCTCAGGCAAATAGCAAATACAGATTATGATATTATTGTCACATATTGCAGAGTGATATTGCCCATTTTATGTGACTATTTCTCGATTATTTTATTGAATACTAGGTATGTGGGCTTGGAAGGAAAGCTTATCGTCTTTTGTGCTGGAAAGGTGGACTCAAGGTGTGGTCTCAGGGTCCCGTTACTGACAGAGGGTAGTTCTCTTGGCAGGGGAGGTCCGAATGGGGGACTAGTTCGGAATCTTTACCCAATTTAGAGATTATCATTAGACGCTTTCAGTTACATGCCACATGTCCTGTGGATACACGTTATGTTTTTTTAATGCAGTGGTTTCCATTGATTTCTGCATCCTCATGCCGTTGATCATTGCTGATTCTTCAGCCTTTAGGAGCAGTTTCCCCTCCCACGGGCAAGTGAGCGCTCTGAACCTCCGTGCGCTCCTCTGCCCTCTCTGACAAGGCCGTTGGCTAGATGAGGGGTGACTGCGTAACCTGAAAGTCTTCGGCCGCAGCGGTTGATAATTTTCATTCCTAGTTTAAGTGGTGGCGCGGCTCGAGCGCGGGGACGACGAAGTTTTGATTACTAATCAAGGTCGCTGCCCTTAGACCACGGGTGCAATCTAGAATGTCTATAGCAGATGAATTTCTGGTCAATGAAGTTATCGAACGCATGGATTGGCTCTCGACGACATAAGATGTGAATCCTATAGAACACTGGGGAGACTGGTTACAGTTACTCGCTATCAAAGACTCTTTCAGACCTGAGCACATTTTTTCTCTTAAACTGAGGTGACTGCGAGTACGTACCCTGAACAACTTCCATCTGCTACAGCTGCGAGTCCACATCCCCCTCTGCCCAGCTCCCATATAATATGAAAAATGTGAGTCGAGTCAGCTAACAGGCCATTTTTATGAGAATCTTAGACGTTTGTAAGAGCTCAACCACATCATAGTGGACGAACGGCTTCTGTGACGGTCTGGACTTATGTCAGTTACCGTTGACTATCCAAGTCAGTATCACTCTGGACGATGAATGCTCCATCAGACAAGTGGTAAGACTCGTAAGTTCAACAGATTTGTGTAGCTGCACAGAATAATGACGGTGGCGGGTATTGTGGTGGGAGAGACTCGAGACCTGTCCTACGGTTTACCCTACCATACTACTTGGTGGTCTATTGAAACTAAGTCGATGCTATTCATTCGGCGATTAGTCGTGAGTAATGGGTGGAAGTTTACAGCAAATACTGTTAAGATCACGTAAAAAGCAACTTATATAAGTAGGCATATCCAAGCACAGAACTTTCCATTGTTGCTTATTAGATGAACTGAGTAACAGTGCACATTTGTGCATACGTTTACTTTTAGACGACGAGTTAAATACATCATATAAATATAAACATTAGAGAAAATGTGCACCGTTACACAATTCAGCATCTAACAAACATCAGTGGAATCATCAGTGGAATATTGTGTGTGTGTGGACATCCTTAGTTAAATCAGCTGTACTGTTTTTATTTTTGACACACCTCTTTTCACTTTTCAGAAAGCTGTGTGGAATGTACTACATACTATCCACTATAATGTCAACATGGTACGTGTGATACGGTCATAATGGAGAAGGAAGGATAACAACAAGTACTTTTGAAAATCAGAAGTTGACAGTCTTAATTTTTGAAGCCCGTCTTCAGGGAGAAATAATATTGAATGCGACCTTGACTATTAAAAGTGTCTTGAAAGTAAATACAGATCGCTCTTTATAGTCTCTTATTATAAGAAATTTAAACCGTCAAGTTCAGTACCACAATTTTATGTATCTTATGTAAAAGAGTGATGGTGTCAGTAAATATTAATTTCACACATGCAGCACTGTTTGATTACTCTCTGCTTTATATGCTTTATTTGCCTCGGTATAGGTAAAATATATTTCATTTCAATCAGTTAGTGAAAATTATTTCAGTGTAAAGCGTTTTCAGAAATAACTGTGTAAATGAGGTTACATTTCCGATACAGACCGTCATCGACCAGCGTTCTCAGGACATTTCTGTTTTTTTTTTTTTTTTTAAATAGACCACTTTGGAAAATAACGTACTAAATGAGTAAGGGAGAATGGTACTAAGAGCAACATTAATACACATATAGTGCAAATTTACGGATTGTCAGCTAGTAAAAAAATACTGTGAAGAATAGATTAATAATAGACGAACGTAAATAAATCTCCCGGGTAAAACACGAACATCCTTTTGTATTTTAAGGTGTTTAATTCAGTTAATTTTATAGAAATTTTCCTTTCGTCTCATGTATTGCAACAGAATTCTCTGTACTTCCCACGTCTATTAATGGAATGGCATCTTTAAAAATCATTATCCACCTTTCCGTCATTCGCACCAATGGCGTTTAATGGGGGAACTAGAGGTGAGTTTTCTGATAATTCGTGTGCTTCTTTGGGATGAATGACACGCTGTGACTTTTCTAGCTTATGTCTTAGAAAATTTTGATTTTACACGATAAAAATGTGACCATCTCCTATATTCATCACACTGAACACTCCAACACACAGTTGCTTTATAGCAAGTGGCAACAAATAATTCTTGTCTACTTAGGTCGATATTCGTTGCCTGCAGGTTGCAACGTTCGTAGCCACCTCTCACCGTTCATCATCTTAATGAGTTAACCAGGTAGTGAAAAGATATGTTACTCCTTGGAGAACACTTGTCACATTTGAATCAAATAGTTCTCAGACCTCAGATAAGTAAAGTGATAACGACTTTTACGTAGCACAATGGACCTTTAAAGGACACTTCCAGTTTCCACGCTGCCTGTCGTAGAGTCACTGTTACTTACATCACGATCAACTGTTAGTCTTTTTGGAATGGGTTTTCCTACATTGTTAAAAACACGAGCGTGAACAACGCTTCCACTACTACGTTTTAAAACAACTACTACCGCAGTGGCGAACGTACGTGAACATAAAACTCGTCTTTTTATTCACACAGAAAGTTTTCCTACGTGGGACTTTGTGGCAGTGGCAAAGACAGTTTTAACTGAGTTTTATGTTTCTGCCACTACGGCAGTAGTTGTCTTTTAATGTTGACGAGTGTAGAACGCTGTTTTCACTCGTGTGTTTAAGAATAAAGGTGTACCCACTTGGCCGGCCGGGGTGGCCGAGCAGTTGTAGGCGCTACAGTCTGGAACCGCGCGACCGCTACGGTCGCAGGTTCGAATCCTGCCTCGGGCATGTATGTGTGTGATGTCCTTAGGTTAGTTAGGTTTAAGTAGTTCTAAGTTCTAGGGGACTGATGACCTCAAAAGTTAAGTCCCATAGTGCTCAGAGCCTTTTCTTTGTACCCACTTGGAAATGGCTAACTGCCTAAATCAGCTGTTCGTAGTGAAAGCAACAGTGATTTTATAACAACAAGGGTTGAAAACGGTATAGTTCTTCAATAAATCTATGAGTATGGCTCTCAAAAGGCGTTGGACCTTCCCAATGCGAGCTGCCTACTTAAGTTGTTGTCGGACATGCTGCGTCCTTCGAATACGTTGTAGCTAACACGGCGAACCTAGCTACTGCGACTACGTTGCGTCCTCCCAGGCGTGGCGAACGGGTGTGTCAGCGCGTGGGCGCTTCGCCGCAGGTGCACCGCTGCCGCAACGCCATCTCGCGCCGCTGATGTCACCGCAGCCTCTGGTTGCCTTCCTTTCGCTTTCTAGACCACTGCTCGCTCTCGGAAGACCCCTCCGTCTCAACCATCCTCTCCCTCTGTCTCTCTCTCTTCTACCCGTGATCTCGTTTCGGAGACGGCTTGTTTCATGCGACAGCGATGGGCGAAATAGAGATGAAATGGAGCACCTGGCCAACGAGAGGTCTGCAGCCGCCAATTTACGCCAACAGACAGCATTATCAGATGCTGCACAGCTTCTGCGCCTTAGTTACATTTCTAAATTGCCCGCCGCCGTACGGCAAACGAGGGCGTAGCGAGGGCCGTAATAAGAAACAGAAGGTGAGGCGGCGGCGGCGGCAGCAGCAGGCGCTACGGGAGCCGGTTTCGTCAAACGAGACTCGCTAAATGCGCTATCGATCTCGACGTGTACCGCTCACTTAGAGGGGTGTATTTAGAGCAGTAAATCTTTCTTAAGCAAAAGTAACGACGCCGTAGACGCGTGTTCTCTCCATAATTCGACCGGCACTGACCAGTGTGTCTTTCTCCGTAAAGGTCTCACCTGAAGAGACGATGGAGACAACGGTCATATTTTCAGGTCACTAGATGTACTCATTGGAAGTCGAGCCCTGTTTTGCATATCATAATAAAAACCAACACAGTCAGGAGTCCGTCTCTCCTCATGCATATTTACTACGAGACCCTCCTCCAACTGACGGACAGTTGTTTCTGTGCTTTTCTCTTTACACCTGTAGTCATACTTCCACAAGTAACAACGATGGTGTCGCTAAATTAGAAGCAAATAACGAACACCGTAATAACTGGGGAAAATGTCAAAGAAATGGCAGATATGAGTAGTAGACACCACGCTGCTTAAAAACACTTGCTTTAACAAGGAGTTCTGGAATCTCCTGGGAGCCATCTAGACGCGCCAGGTACAGTAAAGGTTAGCAGGCTTGATGGATATCCGGAAATTAAAGCATTTGGAAAAGATCAGTACAAACGGCTACAGCCATGTTGTTAGGACGTTGTACTCCAAAACCTCGAAGACTAATTATCTAGTCGTCTCGGCAGGTTGTTGTGCGTAGGGCTTACAACACTATAACTATATTGTTGATGAAGGAAACTCGTTCTTTCAAACTCGACAAACGATGCACCTGGACAGACCATAAATACAGCTGTCAAAATAAATGGTGCAAATTGCTTTATTGTTAATACTATACGTAATTTCAACCAAAACTCCTTTTCTTCTATCAGGCACAGTCATGAAAAAACAAAAGCAACAAAGATAAACACATATCCGCTTGATAAACAGAAGCAAAAAACCACAAACGAAATTTTACAAAAGATTCCGCTGTAAGCAATACAGTTTCTCCTCATTGTCATATTGCGTACTGCATTGTGGACCAATTGGCCCTCCGCGTTATCGGAGGCAATTTTGAATGCGGTTAGGCATACTCCTTGCCAGATAGCCCAGATAACCTTGTGGGACATTGTCTCATTCCTACACAGCGGGCCCTATAAGCTATCTGGTGGAAAAGGATCCTTGCGAACCGCTCGCATTAACGTGGCCCCATGGATTATCAATGAAGATGTGATCTGGGGAACATAGAGGTCATTCCATCCAACTGTTTCTATGCACCAATAGGAAGGTTCACAAAACTGTGATGCTGCGGGCGTGAATCCAAAATGACACTTCCTGGCAGATTAAAACTGTGTGCCGTACCGAGGCTCGAACTCGGGACCTTTTCCTTTCGCGGGCCAGTACCTCGTCTTCTACCTTCCAAACATTACAGAAGCTCTCCTGCGAGGACGGGTCGAGGACGGGGCGTGAGTCGTGCTTGGGTAGCTCAGTTGCACTTGCTCGCGAAAGGCAATGGACCCGAGTTCGAGTCTCCGTCCAGCACACTGTTTTAATCTGCCACCATGTTTCATATCAGTTCACACTCCGCTGCAAAGTGAAAATCTCGTTCTGATGAATCCAAGATGTTCAACAAATTGAGCCACAAGGCACAATGCAAGCAAGGATGTCTTCTCAATACTTCACACTAGTCATCCTCTCATGTATTGGCATAAGGAGTGCCCTACAGCAATACATGATTGCACCCCAAAACATGATGGAACCGTCTCGATAAGAGTGGACGTCTACGAATCAGTTAAGGTGTAAACGTAGTCCCCCTTGCCATCACACACGAGTCTCAGTGTTGTCAGGGTGGAGACCGATACGCAACATGGTAGCGCAGTCCTGTCCGATCCCCCGCCTGCCGGTCGGCCGCGCACGGCTGTGATTCTTGCAATGCTACCCTCAGGTACTACAGCGTGTTCGTCGAAACAAAATGCAAACGACCTTCTCCTTCTCCATGATAATGTAAGGCCTCATATAAGTTTATGCACCACAGTCGCGTCCACAAGAATTCAATGGACTGTTGTTCCTCATTCATCCAACTGCCCGTATCTTGCACACACTCCACGGGAAGCAAGGAGTACGTGGCTCCGACGTCGACCAGCAGGGTATAACAGAACACGCCTGGCAGACATCTCCCTGCCGAACTTACTTGGAACATTGCTTCTTTTGAGGGCTTAAATCGTTTTATCACATCAATATTATATAGACCGACTGTATATTTCGGCCTGTTGTGTGGTCTACAGGATACGTAAATGCCTTTGGGCGTGGTACACTCGCAATTTTGTAGGGTCCACAATACTTCAGGGAAAATTGTCCAGTTTCTTTATTTATATGGGAACTGTGGCGATGATCTTGAATAAGCACGAACTAATCAGCACTGAATGCTGGAGTCTGTGATTCTCTATTGAATTTGTATCCCCTCACATCTTCAAGTCTATGTGTAAGGGGTCAAACGCCCCTTACGTATTGAGAACTATATATCTTCGCCTCACACAGGTCGTAGTATGTACTATTGATAGTCGCGCACCCAGTGCGCTAGAGAGGAGTCAGTGTTGAGCCTCCGAGCAAGTACGTTGTTGGCTGCTAAGCGAGCAGGGCGGATTTCGGCAGAACGGCCTACCGCGTTTACAATTGTTTAACGGCTGTGTGTGTCAACCAAAGCCTTGAGCCTGGCCTCCTACAAATACATAAAATGCGTTAATTGAGTGATGTATTTAAGTGTTCATTTGTGCACCGTGATTACGTGACAACCGCACCGGACATCCACGATTTGGATTGCAGTGAGGATTGAGTATTCAGTGCCACATGAAGAAAATTATCGTGTGACGACAATAATAGGCGACCTGTTGTGAGTTAAACGTTATTACTTTGTCAGACGAAGGGAGTAACTGCCTCATTCGTGCTGTTTAGACAAAAGATACAGAACATTAGCCACAAAGTATGTGCCGATTATTGCTACCTGACAGCCTAATTAGCTTTTTTGGATTTGATACGAAACAACTCCCGTGCAAATATTAACCGAACAGCTTTTATCAGTTACACACTGTCAAACTACTTTAAACTGCTAGGTTATAATCCACTAGTCAGTAACGGCGAGTTTTATAGGCAGTATTTCACATGTAATCGCTGTTCTACTGTTCTATGGGGGACTACTGTTCTGTAGGTGCAGTCACTTAACTAATTTCAATAACGGTTCTCCCACAAAGATTCTATTCAAGAATTCTACTATATGTAATACAGTAGACACGTGTGGTAGCTCACATATCATTACCTGAAATTTAGAAACCAGTTGTGTCCACGCAGTATGTTCTATAAAACGTTCCCAATTCTTTCATTACTCTCAAATGGGTCGGATCGAGGGAGGTGCATTCAGATAGCCACATCGAGCAGTGGTGCGCATTTTCTGGTTCACCAGCTCTTTGGGAGGACTATCGATTACCCGGCTGTACTACGATCTTTGCCACTGCCGTGATCTGGCTGTGGGTATTGGCGGTAGGGGAGTTGGTCGCCGGACTTGCTACGAGGTGCTAGGACGTGCTCGAGGGGACGACGGAGCGAAACACGCGGGCTCGGCTCGTGGTGGCGCGGCCGGTCTACATTGGAAGACGGTCGCGAGTTTGTGGTGGACCTGTCGGATGTCAACTTAGGGCGCTGCTCGTCGCATTGCTTTGTGGCCTCTTTTGTCGGAGAGACCCATCCCCCGAGACCATATCGGACAACGCTCTCCATCGTACGTGTAAGTGGTTTTGGTGCCTTCGTTTCGTCAAACAATTGGCGTTGCAGCAAGTGCACCTGTTGGTCGGTTGGTTCTAATGAACATCTTGTCGAAGTAAGAGCAGCCAGAAGAGTCTGTGTGACTGTATGGAGACCAGCAGTTACAATTTGCTTTAAAATTCGCTGGTTGGATTACTATTAAAGGGCAGATTAGCACGAAGGCGTGCTTGTGATTTTGGGTTTATTGCCATCAAGCGATGTCCCTAGTATATTGCTGTAAAAGAAATTTTTGACTCATTTCTATTGCAACCACGTATTGTGTCATTAGTAAAACTTGTATTTGGTAAATATAGTCATTTATATGTACTTCTTGGTATACGTGAACTTATTATGGACACCAGCGTGCGTGTGATTTTGGGTAATTGCCATCAAGCGACGTCCCTGGTACATTGCCTTAAATGAAAAAAAAAATTGACCCACTTCTATTGCAAGTAGTAATTCTGTTATTAGTAAAACTTGTATTTTGTAAAGCTAGTCATTTATATGTACTTCTTTATATACATGCACTTATTGAATGCACTCACTCAACAGCAATTGGTTTGTGTATTTTATTGTTTATCGATGTCTTAACGTATATTGATTGATGTTTGGTTGGTGTTTGCCATGTCTTCCGCGGTCTGTTTGGGTTCCAATTGGGGTGAGTGGGTGCTGCGTGGCTTCGGTGCACAGAAGCTGTGACGTGCCGTCTAAAGGGAAGTGACTGCCGTTGGGCCCCGGCTTTTATGTGTTGTTTGGACGGCTGGTCTGCTGCTTCTGCTTCCGGCATTTAAGTCATCTTTGCCCAGGGCAGCCTGGGGTCACTGCCCGTTTGATAAACATTTTCCTATTTCATGTATTGCCTTTTTTTAATAAAAAAGGTTTCAAATTTGTTGAGAATGACTTGCAATTATAGTCACGTGTTGTGCTGACTGAGTTTCTGGGGGTTCTAAACGAACTGATGCTTTTCGTAAATTACCTTCATATTGTAATTTTTTTTAATTGTTCCATTTCCTTAAATCAGCATCAGATTGTAATTTATTTGAAATCTCTGTTGCACATCTCTTTAAGTCTTTTGGTTATTGTTATCTGCTGTCTTGCTTGAGAAGCAAGATATCTGTAATATTTTATAAAAGATGGCCACGTTGATTGTCTCTTACCTGCTTTGAATAAACAATGAATTTGGTAGTTGTTGTTTAAGGAGTGACATTACAGTGGCCTTGACCTTCCATCTTCATCTCCAGTTCCTAAGTTGCACACATGTCTCTCTCCTTCCCATGCGAGAAACTGTTTAAAATTGTTACTGATATATTGTGGGCCATTTTCTGTTAACAATCGTCGCGGTTTCCCTATATCCTTAAAGCTCTGTTTAAAGTATTGTATATCAAGGTGAGTTCATTGCTCTGCGCCGGCCTTTGTGACCGAGCGGTTCTAGGCGCTTCAGTCCGGAACCGCGCTGCTGCTACGGTCGCAGGTTCGAATCCTGCCTCGGGCGTGGATGTGTGTGATATCCTTAGGTTAGTTAGGTTTAAGTAGTTCTAAGTCTAGGGGACTGTTGACCTCAGATGTTAAGTCCCATAGTGCTTAGAACCATTTGAACCATCGCCCTGCTAGACTGGATAAAGCTTAACATCTTTTGACCAACACTCTATAAGCACAAATATATAGATGACTCGCCGCGATTACGAGGTAGCTTACTAAAATATTCGGCGGCAGGTAAGTTGTATTGTGCCTTATGTGTTATAGAATACAATTTATAATAGGTAGCTATATTATTTTCCTTCATCCTCTGACACATCGTCGTATGCCCTCCCTAATTTTTCTATTCCGATTCTTGAAATACTAAAGTTTTTCGTGTGGTATATACATTTTTGTATGCCATAATGACCTCAGCCCTTATAGATAAAACATATTAGATCTCTCTCTACTGTGTGGGGGATACATAGCCTCCACAGTGACTTATTATAATACTTGGGGGAGTAATAGTTCTAGTGTTCTCTCCTCCTATTTACTCTTCGATCAACATTTGCTTTCAAACTGTTCTATAAGTCTTCGAACAATTTTAAATCCGTAGCATGGGCTGTTCCCGACTATGACGTGTCCCCGACTAAATAACTGAGTGCTGAATCTAGTTTTTTGTTTTTTGTTTTTGTTTGGTCTCCCCATTTCTAAGATAAAGTCCTCAAAAGGACGCGTAAGAAATGTGTGGGATGTACCTGTCCATCTCGTTTAAACATTGGGAATTGCTTTTCCACGTTCATACCCGTCCATAATGGAGGTTCTTCTAACCATTCTTTCGGATTTCCTGTACTATTTTGACATACTGTACTCTTAATCGAGAAATCCTGTTTGTTTGTTCTATCTCCTCCCAGGTTCCCTGCAACTCTTGCTGATTAGACTAGCCAGGAGGATTATGTGTAATAGAGGGATCACTTCTTTCCTGTACTTTTTTTCTACGAGCTATTGCAATCGTCCCTCAAAGGCATATAAGGTGCTATGAGGACACAAAATTTCACCGAATGCCCTACCATCTATGCCTCTACCTTTTCTTTGATATTACAGATTTCCTTGTTTACTGTTCTCAATTGTTTTTGCGAATACTTTTTAAAATGTTCGCAAGCTTGATTGCGAACTAAATCACACTGATCTGTTATTTCGTTTCGAAACGTCTGAGGTAAATTAGTGATTGCATTTTCCAAGGTAGAAATTCTATTCCGTGTGTTGATATTACACTTATTATTTCTTCTGGTCTCATTTATTCAGTTCCTTTGAACTCAAAGAGCTTCCTATTTATTAGCAATAATTCTGTCCTCGTGTTCATGAAGAGCTTCCTCATAATAGTTAGTTCTGCTTCAAGAGTTTCTCTTGTTCAGTATTATTATTAGCCATTTTTGCCTTAATACTATTCCCTGGAGATTTAAAAGCTTCCTGGAAATTTTTAAAGATATCCTATCGAAATTTAGTCAATAAAGCCATTTCTGTGCCTCATTTGCCATCGCACTCCCAGTTACAGGCGCAGGATATTACAAAAATTATAATTCCGAGTTCGCCTTACTCAGCATTTCATCTATGTCACTCCTTAATAACGTTCGCTACGGACATACAAATAACACATATTTCTGAAATAAAACGCTGTTAGAGGAAAACGACCGGTTTCGTGATTTCAAATCACATCTTCAGGTGTACACACGTCAGTGAAACATGTAAGCCCGTATACGTGAAGGAGACCGAACTCAGCCTTCTCAAAATGAAATACAAATAATACAGTTCTGTAACAAATCTGTAACTAACTTAGCTCACCATACTTCGTTACCGAGTGCTGCAGTTGACTGCGGCAGGCTGCTGGCTCGCTGTGAACACATCGTGTTTTTCTGCTGTAGCAGTCTGCCGCTGGAAATCCTATTGTGTGACCGGCGACACGTAAATGCGCGGTGCCGTAAACCGGGCGCCGATTTTAACTGCTCTCGCGAGGTCCATCAGATGCTAAGGCAGCGTTACTCTTCTTCTCCGAGTCCGATGTAAGCTCTTCCGTGTTGTAAGTTGTATTGTACGTGCGTGACTCGTGTACACTATTTCGTAAAGAAGAACAATAACGGCAATAAAAGTCTTCTGGGCTGCTGACCGCATTCTCATTGTATAAAATTGTCATCTCACCATAAAGCCCGATCCTGCCGAGGTGGCCGAGCTGTTCTAGGCGCTACAGTCTGGAACCGCGCGACCGCTACGTTCGCAGGTTCGAATCGTGCCTCGGGCATGGGTGTGTGTGTGATTCAGAGCCATTTTTGAACAAAGATCGAGGAAAGCTATAGGCAACAGTGGCCGATGCGATCAACAGCCGAGAAGAATTATATTGACAGTTACAACAGCCACGGAAGTTTGCGATTATAAGCAATATATATACCGGATGACTACATCAATAAACACCACCACAATTTATATCCTCCAGTTCCCCACAAATTTCTTCCTCTTCTCTCTCAGCCCACACAGATGTCTTTCGCTTTAAAATTGTTTTTTTTTTTTTTTTTAAATCCTTCCGTCTTGTGTCTTTCTTTGTACATTCTCTTCGCGCCAAGCACCGACGTTGCCACATCAAATGTTTCATAGATTTTTATTTTCCTAATGTAAATGTTAGGAACAGACCGTTGAAACAGTCCAGTAGCCAATTTGTAAATTCTGTATTGCGATAGGTTTCGTGCTTCCCTTACTTTTTTTCGTGGTCGCCGTACAAAACCAATGCTGCAAGAGTTATGCTATTCATTACTCTTGAACCTTGACACAGCTTTTCTCCGTGGATTTAGATCCGTTGAGTGGAAGATGCTGAAAGAGATTTTCCTTGTTCCAGCGTAACAACACACTCAGAAAAGTTAAACTCAATGTATTTCCTGTAACATAAAATTCTAACTTCTCTTAATTAACCGACTACAAATGCATTGCATCCCAGTTGGATATTGTCATGCGTCCGTCTCATATGAGGCTGAGAACAATAGTACAATAAAGTCTGAACATCATTTCCATGATGATTCTTTAGGCATCATTGACGTCATGTGCGCTCCATGCCTTTCCCTCGCGGCCCCACTGAGCAAACGATTCCGTCCACCAGGCACGAACGCCAGTCCGCGCCTCGCATGACCGATAGCACAGGGTCGGTAAATTTCCGATCTGCACAAGTCATCAAAAACTTTCCAGAAGTGATATGCTTCCTACTTACTAACTACTTAACCTACTAACATCTTTCGTAAGGCAATGGATGTCAAGGACGTGGAACATTTCTCTCCTTGAATTACACGTTACTCACCTTCCCTCACTTTGGTCCAACGTTGCTTAATGCTCCCTCTGAAACCCTCAACAGCTTATGAGTTTTTCAGTTTATCCGGATTCCATATCCTTAAAATACTACCTTCTTGCAAGTCTCTTCAATTGTAATTTGTAGTTCTTAACCAATAATTTAAGGAGAATTACAGTAAATTATGGTAAATAAATTTCTAAAATGCAGTTAAGCTTAAAATGCATACAATGATGTACATTATCAGGAATAATAAGATGTCATCGAAGGTGCCATGCGAAGGAGAATGTGGTAACAGCAAATAATTTATCAACGTACTTTAGATGAGGGAAAGAGAAACAAATCGCTCAGCAAAACGACATATATTCAAAGGAGGAGACAATAACGTAAAACGAAGCTTGTTTCAGTTCAATAGAGGCTTAGTGTATGGAGTTCATTAATTATTATTCAAAAAGAGAAACACATATGTAAACTTTGAGAGAAGGTAGGGACTGTAACTAATAGTAAAGAGATTTCTGAATTTCTTTTGGAATTGTTACTAACGGGGCGTATAGAAGAGAAAACTCGAGAACATTGCGTGAAGTCCTGGATGAGAGTTATGGCCTTCATATTTCAGTTACGCCGTTTGCTGAGGGAAAAATGAAAGATGCTCTACAGTAATTAAAGAAAAGCTATTAGGTGTGATTATAAAGGAAAATAGCAGTAGTGATGATCTACAAGGAAGATGACAATAAGGATCTACCATTGGTTGAGTCCTATGAAGCCAAATGCCTTTTAAAGACCTCAACAAAATTGGAGTGATTTAGTTTCCAATAGAATAACAGAGAGGCATTCTGGCGTTGCGGTTGATAGTGGAAACAAGACTAAAGGAAAATCAAAACACGTTCATGGTGTTTTTCGACCTGGAAAAACGTTGGACAACGATAAATGGTGCAAGATGTTGGAAATTCTAAGAAAAATAGGGGTAAGCTATGGGGAGAGACCGGTAGTATTCAATATGTAAATGTGCCAAGATGGAAGAATAAGAGTGGAAGACAAAGAACGAAGTGTTCGGTTTAAAACGGGGACGTATCCTTAGCCCCTACTGATCAATCTATACATCGAAAAACCAGTGACGGATATAAAAGAATGATTCAAGCGTGGAATTCAAATTCAAGGTGACAGGATATAAGTGATAAGATTCGCTAATGTCGTTGCTATCCTCAGTGAAAGTGAAGAAGAAATCCAGCATCTCTTAACTGGAATGAACAGTCTAACAAATACATATTGTGGATTGAGAGTAAATCGTACAAAGTCGAAGATAATGAGAACAGCCAGTGAATTGACGTCAGGATTGTTAATAACGAAGCAGGTGATGGTAAAAAATTCTGCTATCTAGACCACAAAATAATATTTGACACTGCCGGCCGAAGTGGCCGTGCGGTTAAAGGCGCTGCAGTCTGGAACCGCAAGACCACTACGGTCGCAGGTTCGAATCCTGCCTCGGGCATGGATGTTTGTGATGTCCTTAGCTGCAAACAGGCGTTGATATACATCACTGGGGACATGTTGAAAATGCGTGCCCTGACCGGGACTCGAACCCGGGATCTGCAGCTTACATGGCAGACACTCTATCCATCCTTTTTTTTTTTTTTTTTTTTTCGTTGAATTTGTTCGGAGCGGACATCCCATGACACCCATTTAGGTGCTCCGTTGATCTGTTCACTCAGTTTTTTGTTACAGAATATAGCTATTCCTCTGAACGAACACGCTGAACTACCATCTGAGCCACCGAGGGCATAGGTTTAACTAGTTCTAAGTTCTAGGGGACTAATGACTTCAGCTGTTGAGTCCCATAGTGCTCAGAGCCATTTGAACCAGCCAATATTTGACACTCGGAGTAACAAGGACATGAAAAACAGATTAGCACTGGCAAAAGGGCATTCCTGGCTAATCGAAGTCTACTAGTATCATAGCCCTTAATTTGAGGAAGAAATTTCTGAGACTGTACGTTTATAGCACATCATTGTATGGTAGTTCAATACGTACTTTGGAAAAACCGTAAAGAAGAGAACAGAAGCATTTGAAATGTGATAATTACATCGACACCCTAGCTGCAAACAGGCGTTGATATACATCACTGGGGACATGTTGAAAATGTGTGCCCCGACCGGGACTCGAACCCGGGATCTGCAGCTTACATGGCAGACACTCTATCCATCTTTATTTTTTTTTTTTTTTTTGTTGAATTTGTTCGGGGCGGACATCCCATGACACCCATTTAGGTGCTCCGTTGATCTGTTCGCTCAGTCTTTTGTTACAGAATATAGCTATTCCTCTGAACGAACACGCTGAACTACCATCTGAGCCACCGAGGGCATAGAGGTTAGTGCGCCTGCAGGGACTTATCCCTTGTATGCTCCCAGTGAGACCCACATTCCCAACATGTCCACACTACTAAATTGGTAGTGCATCATGTTTGGAATTTGGGTCTCACGGGGAGCGTGCAAGGGATAAGTCCCCGCAGGCGCACTGTCCTCTGTGCCGTCGGTGGATCAGATGGACAGAGCGTCCGCTATTTAAGCAGGCGATAAAAAAATGGTTCAAATGGCTTTGAGCACTATGGGACTTAACTTCTGAGGTCATCAGTCCCCTAGAACTTAGAACTACTCAAACCTAACTAACCTAAGGACATCACACACATCCATGTCCGAGGCAGGATTCGAACCTGCCGTAGTAGCGGTCGCGCGGTTCCAGACTAGCGCCTAGAACCGCTCGGCCACACGGGCCGGCCTAAGCAGGAGATCCCGGATTCGAGTCCTGGTGGGGGCACAAATTTTCAACATGTCCCCAATGATGTATATCAGGGCCTGTTTGTAGCTTGGGTGTCGATTTAATTATCATTTCATTCTAGAGAAGCTCCACGGTCATCAATGGTACCTGTTCTTTCGGGAACAGATACTACCTTCATATACATTTGAAACTTGGTGCTACAGGAAAATGTTGAAAATTAAGTGGACTGATAAGGTAATTAATGATGAAGTTCTCCGCTGTATCGGCGAGGAAAAGACAAGCGACAGAATGGTAGGACATCTGTTATGACAACAGGTAATAATTTCCATGCTACTAGACGTAAATATAGAGGGTAAAAGCTGTTGAGGAGGACAGAAAGTGGAACACAGCTAGAACATAACTGAGGTCGTAGGTTGCAAGTGCTTCTCTGATATGTAAAGGCTGGCACAGAAGAATAATTCGAGGCGGGCCTTATCAAACCAGTCAGAGGGCTTACGACTCTAAAAGCAGAATCAGGGTAAGAGAACTGTAGGACTTACTGTGGCTTTCGTGAAGAGATATCAACAGAAGATATGACAAAAAATAACGAGGAACACAGCAAGATCATTTTCTATGAAGTGTGAAGCCAATGATAATTTTGAGCCGTAGTACCATCAAATATCACAATGCGATATAAGTTCATTTTTCAGGCACTATTTTGTTCCTTGGTCTTGTTTATGTCCTGATTGGCTGACTCATAACGTTGTCCAACAAGCAGCTGCACCTTTGGAGATTTGGATGGCAACCGTCATGTTGAGGATTGGAAGCTAAACAAGGTAGGAGTGGCGACTGAGTGGGGGAAGTGGCATCTACTTGGTACTAGTGTTTGGAGGCTGCCGGCATTGGTTTACTAGTCTTAGGGTGCAGCACCAGGCCAAGCATGGCTAGCCCAGGAAGGTTTATGTGATCGTGGCTCCATGTAGTTGACGGAGATTACAGCTGTTGTCCTTATGTGAGCAAGAATATAGTATGACAGACAGCTAGAAGGCGCAGGGCTAACGACTTCCGAGGATGCAGTGAAGCAGGACGTCATTGAGCCAAATAGCTACGCAGCCTGGTTGACTTACAGCTGGAACTGACGGTGGCTTGGTGTCAACATAGGGCAGTTGGACAGTTAGCTCTGTAGTGGACAGTGCTTAGCTCAGTGAATCAACTAAATGCAGTGCAATCAGGAATCTAGCAGCATTAGTCGCAGTGTGTTTTTGACTACGACATTTAAAGGAGACAGTGCAATCTTCTAGTGCAGATTAGAATGTTTGTGTTGCCCAAATGAAGTTACCAAGACGCCACAATTTTCAACCTTGGCGAGGTGTCTTTTGGGTCCAGTCTATAAAACTGCGCCAGTTTTATTTTATTATTGTAGTAAATAACATTTTGATCCTTCCTTAATGCTGGCAATGACTGTTTTGATGTTTTCATGTAGTGTGTCCATCGGAGGGCAACCTGGGATGGCGTATTCTAGTGCTGATTTTAGATTTCTTGTTAACTGTTCGTTTCGTATTAAATAGGGTACTGGCTGTTTCAGGGTATATTTTATGCTTTGTTTCTGGGCTGACATTGATTATTCTGTGTAGTTTTGTTCTCCTTTTACTGTTATGTTATTATTTTTGGTGTAATGTTTCTTGCCCTCTTTATTTAAAAAAATGGTTCAAATGGTTCTAAGCACAGTGGGACTTAACAGGTGAGGTCATCAGTCCCCTAAACTTAGAACTACTTAAACCTAAGTAACCTAAGCACATCACACATATCCATGCCCTAGGCAGGATTCGAAACTGCGACCGTAGAAGCCGGGTTTTTTCCCGGACTGAAGCGCCTCGAACCGCTCGGCCACCGCGGCTGGACATTTATTAAAAGTTGGTGAAATTCAGAAGTGTCGATTGTTTGATCCTGTATTCTGTTCGTGTCGGATATAAAGTTTCGCATTTTAGTAAATTGAGTGCTGGATACCCTTCTTGCGTAATCTTGTATATGCAGTCGGAGTTGTGGCAATTGATTAGTAAATTCAGATACTGTTAACTATATAGATACAGAGATTATTAAGGTTTAAAGCCCATGCACCCCTCAAATACTTTCCTTTGCTATCGTTTCCTGTATTTAGTTACGCGGGACGTAACTTGTCCTCACGGCTTTGTTATTACCAATAGCGTACCGCCTTGCACTAAAATTTGGATTTGGATTTAAGCGTCACATGCAAGCCTGACTTACTTTCCCACGTATTTCCCACACCACAGTTGTGTGGAGGAGGCGGCAGCGGGGGTTTTACTGATATTAACAATGGAAAAGTACAGAAAATCGACAGTGGAGTTACGGTTATGTATTGTCTCGGTTAACACACACCTCCCTGTTGCCACCAAAAGGCTCTGCGCAGATCTGTAGTACTCTCTTCGGGTATTTACGGGCCGTAGTATGTAGGTACCTGCCATCAGCTGGTGTTATTAACTGCGAACGACCACTTCGAAGCAGAATTTCAGGGCTTTTGGTCTCATGGTAGCGTTTATGTGCCCAAACGCCGTTTCTTTGGTTCACATCAATACGGTGGGCAACGTCCTGCGAAGACAGTCTTTCATGCTTGTCAAGTGACAAGTCTGAAATGAATCTTGGAGCTTTGTTGACAGACTCGGTATTGTCTGCATCACAACTGGCTGTACTGTGCACTGTACTGTAATGATTATGAAGATTTACTCTTACCTCCATTACAATAGTTCAAGGATTCTTAGAGGAGGTTTCCGATCAAGATTGATAAATCTTTGCAAGTTATGAAAGTGATGCAAAATTTGTATTGAAATTTGCTGACGCTTAGAGCGATTTGCCGTTGGTAAACAATGAACAAGAGACCCACGCCGCAATTCACCACATCTCTACACAAGAACAGTGTATTTGTAAAAAATGTAAGTGTAAAATATGCCGCCTCCTCATTTATCTCGCTTAAGACTTTACGTTAATTATCTATTCCAACAAATGATGTAGACACAAATGAAAAATACAAAATTAAGTATAGTGAACTAGGACAACTTATCATGCCAGTCAGTATTTCCCTAGCGAATGAGTAATTCGTCAATATGAATGCCGCAGGGGATATCTGAATTACCTCCTCCATCTAACTTGACAACAGTTCCTTACCGCACTCACGATAGTTTGCACTTCAGACAGGTTTCGAACGGGAGACATTAGCCAACCCAAATGGTATAGAGCAGAAGCCATTCTTCTGATACCACAGCGTGCGCTCTTTCGTTTGGTAGAGATGGAAAAAGGGAAGCATCAGGTTTGTGGATATTGACGTGACTGTAAGGATGCCAGTGAGACCATTCTTGTTGCCACGCTTCTTCAGGCGTGAAAGAAGAGTCATCCAAGCCTTGGGCCATCTTCCAGGCAAAATTTAGAGGTATCTAACTCACTGCAACTCTTGTCTCTCTTTTCTAAGGGTTTTTCATTAGCTTCGGCAATCCTCTGCAAGGACGTTTTGTTGTTGGAAGACATGGCGTTGCCCAGTATCGGTAAAAACTTGACAAGGATGGACAGAATCATACGGGAATATTTCTGATAAGAGAAAGGAAATCTGAAGCCGAGCTATGAAGTAGAGTTGACTGAGAGGAAGTTTTGTGGTACCTATGAGCCCCCATGGTCTGAACAGTCTTTGTACTCCGCTTTTTTCCATGATTTTTTAATGTGCCTTTTTCCCAAGGAGAGTTGATAATTTTTTTTTGTTTCTGTTGTCATCCAGAAGAGAAATTTGTTGTATTATTTCCTCACGTGATGACATTTACTATTTTTGTTTCCATGAAGTGTTTATTTCATTCGTTTACATGAAGAATTTATTTATTTTCCATGGAGCACCTCATCTTCTACTAAGACGAGATTTTACTTTTCAGAAGAATTACTTGAGCATCCTGGAGAAACTTTAGGACAAATTTCCAGGAGGGCAATTTCGTTAGGCGTGTAAGATGTGACCAAAAGGTGGAGGGAGACTCCATTTTCTAAGTTGTCTGAGTATATAGGTTTTTAATAAAAGTCATCAGCCATGTTGGCCGAAAACTACCGGTATAGGGAGTCAGCTTCGTTGTGCCGACACCAAAGTGAACCAGTGTCAAATATTCTTAGCTTAACAGAGATGTGGAAGGCTTCGCAGTTTCTAAAAACATTGTGGAAGCTGCAAATAAACGACTATTTAATATGATTTGCAGAATGTATGAGTAACGAGACATATCATCGGACTTCCAGAAAACATATTCCCCAAAATTCTTAGTATAGTGCGGGTAGATATGTGCGAGAACTATCGAAAAGTCAGCTTAACAGTAAATCACATGACGTTTCTGAAGAGAGTAACATACTGAAGAATGGGAAAGGAAACTGAAGATCTATTAGAAGACGACAAGTTTAGCTTCAGGAAAGACAAAGGCACCAGAGACAGCCAGTTCTCACATAGATCTTAATAACTGACGTAAGAAGTAAGAAATACAGTTAGTTTCTTACGGTTTACCGACATACGACAGTGGTAGTCAACCTGGTCCCTACCGTCTACTATTGGACTTTCCAGCTTTCATGGTGGGTGGTAGGCGAGGGGATTAAGGATATTTTCATTAGGTTGCCATAAACTTTTGACGGAAATTATTTGGTCAGTAATTATTATTGTATACTTTAACTTGCTACATCTCTGCTCTATAAATTCCATAACTTAAAGGTACTTCTCTACTTTCTGAATCACCATTACTGTGGAACTAGCGGATGGATAGAAAATCTTACTGCTAACAGTGATACGAAAGTTGGCAGTAAGTAAAAGCAATTGAGTACTACTAACGTATGACAAGCGTCCAACAGTGTAAAATGATGGAAGATGTCCGAAATTCTCATAATAATAGGCGTAAACTATAAGCAAAGATACAGTAACTAAGAGAAAAAAAATTTCGATGTGCTCAGACTGAAAAGGATGTGAGACAGGGATAAAGTCTTGCCCCCCTGATCCAGTCTGTACATCGAAGAATTCAGAGTGAAAGAATATCAACGATAAGATTCGCTGACAATATTTCTATCCTCAGTGAAATTAAGGAAGAATTATAGGACCTGTTACATGGAAGTCTAGTAAACACACACTACGACTCAATGGAGTGTAGGTAGACGGTATAGCGAAGAAAGTAATGACTTGTACTAGAAATTAGATTAGCAATAAACTAAACATCAAACTTGTAAACCATTAAGTAGTTGAAGCGAAGGAATTTCGCCACCTTAAGAGCAAAATAACGTAAACTAACACATACAAACTTGGGAGGATATAAAGGGCAGACTAGCAAAGGCAGGTGGGGCATTCCTGATCTAAAGAAGTCTATTAGTATCAAGCATAGCTCTTAATTTGGAAAAGAAATTTCGAGTATGTGTGCCTTAGGAGCACAGGACTATCCAGTAGTGAGACATGAGCTGCATGAAAACCGGAATTGGAGAGAATATAAACGTTTAAAATGTTCTGCAGGAGGATGTTTAAAATTAGGTGAACTGATAAGCTACGAAGTGAGAATTTATTTTGTGGAATCGGTGAAGAGAGGATTATGTGGAGTACATTAACAAGCACAGTGGATAGATTTTTAGGACACGAGTCCGGCCATGCAAAAAGCTGTAGACAGTAAAAAATGAAGGATGTAGCATACCACTTGAGTAACGTTATACTGAAGGAAGTGTCATTGAAGGTGTGATGACTCTACCAAAATACAACTTTTTACTTAACTGATTAACTTGAAGTTAGCATTATTATATTATATTCTATTCAGAGCTATAATATCTGCAGGTCTTCCTTGTACAAAGAAATTCCACAGATTCGAGGATGTCAGATGATGTCTGATAAATAACTAGCTACGAAATTAAATATGTTTTGAACTCTTTAAATATCAAATTGACATTATGTAAGATCTGTTGGTTCCTTTGAAATAAAAATTCCAATCAAATACTACTGCTATCTACAGCATCTCAAACATGACTTGATTTCTTTATGCAACACTTCCACCAAGTACCAACAAAAAGAAGGGAAAAGATAAGGTATGAAGAAAATTATTTTCATCATTACCAAAGTCATTGTGCCAGTTAGTTCATATACACTTATTAATGCTTACTAAAATCTGTGGATTCTTATTTCAAACATCAAAATTACCAACATCACATAAAATATAAATAGTTATCAATTATAGTGAAGTTATTTCATGCAATCTTTCCTATTTATAAATGAAACTATCGATACCCATAGTATTGGAGGGTTGAAAATGCATATCAGACTTGATTACAACAGAATTACAAAATAAACATATATGTTTGTGAATCTGCTAGCACAGTGATAGAACAAGCCAACATTAATAATTTCTTAACAAAAAAGAGAAAATTTCTGAAATTCGTGGATTACAACTGTTGTATTTTTTTTGTACTGACTCACAATGCTTTACCAACGGTTTCAGTCTTTACTCTGCACTTCAGTCTTTTATTATAACCTCATTGGAGTGACCATCTGTTCAAACATAAAGGAAGTAGTTTCACCTTACTGTGTTACCATAAACTTTTTCTGCAAAATACATTGCCAGCTTTAGTAAACAGGAATGGGTTTTCCTGTTACATGACAAAATAGAAACAAAATAAAACAATTAACTGAAACTGAAAAACTGATATTGATAGATGAACCTGTCAAATAATATGCGGCAAAATTTCTTAACAGATTGACAACGAGACAGAAATCATTATCACTAATTATTAACTAAAAATAGTTTCATGTATGAAGTTAGGTGATTAATCATAGTCTCTAAGTACCTACATCAAGCAATAGATCTCATTAAGCTATGTTATAGCATTTTCAAATAACAACCAAACAACTTCAAGTGCAGGTTAGTTCCATATACATTCAAGAAAACACTACCATAAAATACTGTATAAGTTTTTACCAGTGAATAAGTAAATAATAGTGACAGTGCACTGAAACAGTAGAGAATATGACTTGTAATCATTTAAGTGTGTTTTTCAATATATGTAATCTGTTCATGTATGATAAATACATATGACTATAATGAAGAACACAGCATCAGGTGTGGTGAGGGTCAATATCAATAAAGAAAATGGGTTTTCCTGTTACATGACAAAATAGAAAAAATATATATGGTACTTTAACTGTGGTTCTGATGGTATGTCTCGTATACAGTTGTATTGCATGGAAGAATTATGATAAATACACTGTCGTAAACATGTGAGGTGCTATATTGTTGAAAACAATTTGGAAACACCACAAAATAATAAGATGTTGTTGTTGTTGTGGTCTTCAGTCCTGAGACTGGTTTGATGCAGCTCTCCATGCTACTCTATCCTGTGCAAGCTTTTTCATCTCCCAGTACCTACTGCAACCTACATCCTTCTGAATCTGCTTAGGGTATTCATCTCTTGGTCTCCCTCTACGATTTTTACCCTCCATGCTGCCCTCCAATACTAAATTGGTGATCCCTTGATGCCTCAGAACATGTCCTACCAACCGATCCCTTCTTCTGGTCAAGTTGTGCCACAATCTTCTCTTCTCCCCAATCCTATTCAATACTTCCTCATTTGTTATGTGATCTACCCATCTAATCTTCAGCATTCTTCTGTAGCACCACATTTCGAAAGCTTCTATTCTCTTCTTGTCCAAACTATTTATCGTCCATGTTTCACTTCCATACATGGCTACACTCCATACAAATACTTTCAGAAATGACTTCCTAACACTTAAATCAATACTGGATGTTAACAAATTTCTCTTCTTCAGAAACGCTTTCCTTGCCATTGCCAGCCTACATTTTATATCCTCTCTACTTCGACCATCATCAGTTATTTTGCTCCCCAAATAGCAAAACTCCTTTACTACTTTAAGTGCCTCATTTCCTAATCTAATTCCTTCAGCATCACCTGACTTAATTAGACTACATTCCATTATCCTTGTTTTGCTTTTGTTGATGTTCATCTTATATCCTCCTTTCAAGACACTGTCCATTCCATTCAACTGCTCTTCCAAGTCCTTTGCTGTCTCTGACAGAATTACAATGTCATCGGCGAACCTCAAAGTTTTTATTTCTTCTCCATGAATTTTAATACCTACTCCGAATTTTTCTTTTGTTTCCTTTACTGCTTGCTCAATATACAGATTGAACAACATCGGGGAGAGGCTACAACCCTGTCTTACTCCCTTCCCAACCACTGCTTCCCTTTCATGTCCCTCGACTCTTATAACTGCCATCTGGTTTCTGTACAAATTGTAAATAGCCTTTCGCTCCCTGTATTTTACCCCTGCCACCTTTAGAATTTGAAAGAGAGTATTCCAGTCAACACTGTCAAAAGCTGTCTCTAAGTCTACAAATGCTAGAAACGTAGGTTTGCCTTTCCTTAATCTTTCTTCTAAGATAAGTCGTAAGGTCAGTATTGCCTCACGTGTTCCAGTGTTTCTACGGAATCCAAAGTGATCTTCCCCGAGGTTGGCTTCTACTAGTTTTTCCATTCGTCTGTAAAGAATTCGTGTTAGTATTTTGCAGCTGTGACTTATTAAGCTGATAGTTCGGTAATTTTCACATCTGTCAACACCTGCTTTCTTTGGGATTGGAATTATTATATTCTTCTTGAAGTCTGAGGGTATTTCGCCTGTTTCATACATCTTGCTCACCAGATGGTAGAGTTTTGTCAGGACTGGCTCTCCCACGGCCGTCAGTAGTTCCAATGGAATATTGTCTACTCCGGGGGCCTTGTTTCGACTCAGGTCTTTCAGTGCTCTGTCAAACTCTTCACGCAGTATCATATCTCCCATTTCATCTTCATCTACATCCTCTTCCATTTCCATAATATTGTCCTCAAGTACATCGCCCTTGTATAGACCCTCTATATACTCCTTCCACCTTTCTGCTTTCCCTTCTTTGCTTAGAACTGGGTTTCCATCTGAGCTCTTGATATTGATACAAGTCGTTCTCTTATCTCCAAAGGTCTCTTTAATTTTCCTGTAGGCGGTATCTATCTTACCCCTAGTGAGATAGGCCTCTACATCCTTACATTTGTCCTCTAGCCATCCCTGCTTAGCCATTTTGCACTTCCTGTCGATCTCATTTTTGAGACGTTTGTATTCCTTTTTGCCTGTTTCACTTACTGCATTTTTATATTTTCTCCTTTCATCAATTAAATTCAATATTTCTTCTGTTACCCAAGGATTTCTACTAGCCCTCGTCTTTTTACCTACTTGATCCTCTGCTGCCTTCACTACTTCATCCCTCAAAGCTACCCATTCTTCTTCTACTGTATTTATTTCCCCCATTCCTGTCAATTGCTCCCTTATGCTCTCCCTGAATCTCTGTACAACCTCTGGTTCTTTTAGTTTATCCAGGTCCCATCTCCCTAAATTCCCACCTTTTTGCAGTTTCTTCAGTTTTAATCTACAGGTCATAACCAATAGATTGTGGTCAGAGTCCACATCTGCCCCTGGAAATGTCTTACAATTTAAAACCTGGTTCCTAAATCTCTGTCTTACCATTATATAATCTATCTGATACCTTTTGGTATCTCCAGGGTTCTTCCATGTATACAACCTTCTTTCATGATTCTTAAACCAAGTGTTAGTTATGATTATGTTGTGCTCTGTGCAAAATTCGACCAGGCGGCTTCCTCTTTCATTTCTGTCCCCCAATCCATATTCACCTACTATGTTTCCTTCTCTCCCTTTTCCTACACTCGAATTCCAGTCAACCATGACTATTAAATTTTCGTCTCCCTTCACAATCTGAATAATTTCTTTTATTTCATCATACATTTCTTCAATTTCTTCGTCATCTGCTGAGCTAGTTGGCATATAAACTTGTACTACTGTAGTAGGCGTGGGCTTCGTATCTATCTTGGCCACAATAATGCGTTCACTATGCTGTTTTTAGTAGCTTACCCGCATTCCTATTTTCCTATTCATTATTAAACCTACTCCTGCATTACCCCTATTTGATTTTGTGTTTATAACCCTGTAGTCACCTGACCAGAAGTCTTGTTCCTCCTGCCACCGAACTTCACTAATTCCCACTATATCTAACTTCAACCTATCCATTTCCCTTTTTAAATTTTCTAACCTACCTGCCCGATTAAGGGATCTGACATTCCACGCTCCGATCCGTAGAACGCCAGATGTTAATTCACTTAAAATTATTCATTATGTTTGACAGGATGAGTTTCTACAGCATTTTATGGTGTCAGTTAATACCCGTCAACATCTTATTATTTTTGTGGTGTTTCCAAATAGTTTTCAACAATATAGCACCTCACACGTTGACGACAGTGTATTTATCATAATTCTTCCATGCAATGCAACTGTATACGAGACATACCATCAGAACCACAGTTAAAGTACCATATATATTTTTTCAATGATAACACATTTACTTGCTCATAAAAATTGTAAATACATATATATAATTATATTCCACACAACATAATTAATTTGCTACACTTCATTTCATGACTTTAGATCCTTACCACCCCCCCCTCATGGTCTCTCACAGTATTTTCCATATAACACTATAAGTATAAACATCATTATCTTCATGAGCACTATCATCATCTTTCTAGAGCCTTCACATACAATTATTCCTGAAACATCTCTACATTGTACTATAAATCTCTGTTCTCATGAACATCTAAGACATCATGAAATTAGGACAGTAATTTTTACTACCCATCAATTCATTGTAGATGAACAGAAATATTGTTACTTCTGTATGTTCATCTTTACCACAACATGATCATGTGAACACCTACATAGTTTACTTCATTTTCGGCTTTCCATTCTCACAATGTGTGGTTTGACTTCAACATCAGTTTTCCCAGTTTTATAGTTACTTTATGAATATGAATGAGATGCTTCTTAATGAATCTTACTAGGACATGTTTTCTCAGTAACTTTACCAGAACTTCTATTATTGTCCATAAAAATAATCATTTGTTACTAACTTCACTGTATGTGTTTACTGCAGAAACTATAATTTGGAGATTTTTCTCTCATTAAGCAATTTAACATTAGTATAATTTTAAAATACACGTCATAATGCTAGTAAGTGAACAAAATTATCTCCCATGTTAAATGTAACACAATCGCAATATTATAAAACTGTTGACTGAAACAATAAAATAAAAAATACGACTGTGAATGAATAACTGACATCTCAAAAGATTCAATAAAGTTGGTGGTATTACTATGTCTTATCTTGCAGAGATGGTGAGTGTTTTCAGTGTGGTAAAGTCTTCCTCGAAAAGAAGAGAATAGCTATTTCCAGATGATGAGAAAAGAAGTATAATATTTCATTATAAAAATGGAAAAGCGTATATAAAGTAATAACAGATAGTATTTAACATGTAATTAAATTCACCGGTAAGTCTTATCATCACATAGTAAAAAAATTGTAAATATGAGTACAAACTACAGCAAAATTACATACTTCATTAACCATTACTTACTAGAATCCATCACATTATGTGATAACATTCATTGATGTCACTCATACTGTGTTTCCCTGAACCATATTCAAAGTCAAGGTAAAGTAAGTATCAGTAGTTACCCAATAGACTCAGGATAATGGAATTACAAAGAACAAACGTTAGGTCATATAGCTTGCTGGATCCATTTCCTAAGCTTTGCCATAACACTGACAAATAAGGAATATCCAAATGCATAAAGGAATGATAATAATAATCAACATATATAATTTATTAAAATCTTCAACCACCATTGTATCACTGGATGGTGTGGAGCAGGCTTTAAGTACAATAAGCTCTGAGTGACAGTGTACACAAATGTTATTTTAATAATCTGTGAGATTAAATTTTACACATTTGATTTAACTTAACAATCTTGGAGAATAGGACACAAAAAGTTTTAAAACACAGTTAATCGTAGTGTATACATTAAACACAGGTCGGTCAAACAAACTGTTTTGGTAGTAAGTCCGAAGAAATTCTGGTCGTATGTAAAGTACACAAGCGGCAAGTCACAGTCAATACCTTCGCTGCGCAATGCCGATGGTACTGTTACCGACGACTGTGCCGCTAAAGCCGACTTATTGAACGCAGTTTTCCGAAATTCCTTCACCAGGGAAGACGAATGGAATATTCCAGAATTTGAAACACGAACAGCTGCTGGCATGAGTCTCTCAGAAGTAGATACCTTAGGGGTTGCGAAGCAACTCAAATCGCTTGATACGGGCAAGTCTTCAGGTCGAGATTGTATACCGATTAGGCTCCTTTCAGATTACGCTGATACAATAGCTCCCTACTTAGCAATCATATACAACCGCTCGCTCACCGATAGATCTGTACCTACAGATTGGAAAATTGCGCAGGTCGCACCAGTGTTTAAGAAGGGTAGTAGGAGTAATCCATCGAACTAAAGACCTGTATCATTGACGTCGGTTTGCAGTAGGGCTATGGAGCATATACTGCATTCAAACATTATGAATCACCTCGAAGGGAACGATCTATTGATCAGCATGGTTTCAGAAAACATCGTTCTTGTGCAACGCAGCTAGCTCTTTATTCGCACGAAGTAATGGCCGCTATCGACAGGGGATCTCAAGTTGATTCCGTATTTCTAGATTTCCGGAAAGCTTTTGACACCGTTCCTCACAAGCGACTTCTAATCAAGCTGCGGGCCTATGGGGTATCGACTCAGGTGTGCGACTGGATTCGTGATTTCCTGTCAGGAAGGTCGCAGTTCGTGGTAATAGACAGCAAATCATCGAGTAAAACTAAAATGATATCAGGTGTTCCCCAGGGAAGCGTCCTGGGACCTCTGCTGTTCCTGATCTATATAAATGACCTGGGTGACAATCTGAGCAGTTCTCTTAGGTTGTTCGCAGACGATGCTGTAATTTACCGACTAGTAAGGTCGTCCTAAGACCAGTATCAGTTGCAAAGCGATTTATAAAAGATTGCTGTATGGTGTGGCAGGTGGCAGTTGACGCTAAATAACGAAAAGTGTGATGTGATCCACAAGAGTTCCAAATGAAATCCATTGGAATTCGATTACTCGATAAATAGTACAATTCTCAATGCTGTCAATTCAACTAAGTACCTGGGTGTTAAAATTACGAACAACGTCAGTTGGAAAGACCACGTTGATAATATGGTGGGGAAGGCGAGCCAAAGGTTGCGTTTCATTGGTAGGACACTTAAAAGATGCAACAAGTCCACTAAAGAGACAGCTTACACTACACTCGTTCGTCCTCTGTTAGAATATTGCTGTGCGGTGGGGAATCCTTACCAGGTGGGACTGACGGAGGACATCGAAAGGGTGCAAAAAAGGGCAGCTCGTTTTGTATTATCACGTAACAGGGGAGAGAGTGTGGCAGATATGATACGCGAGTTGGGATGGAAGTCATTAAAGCAAAGAGGTTTTTCGTCGCGGCGAAATCTATTAACGAAATTGCAATCACCAACTTTCTCTTCCGAATGCGAAAATATTTTGTTGAGCCCAACCTATATAGATAGAAATGATCATCAAAATAAAATAAGAGAAATCAGAGCTCGAACAGAATGGTTTAGGTGTTCGTTTTTCCCGCGCGCTGTTCGGGAGTGGAATGGTAGAGAGATAGTATGATTATGGTTCGATAAACCCTCTGCCAAGCACTTGAATGTGAATTGCAGAGTAATCATGTAGATGTAGATGTAGATATTCTGACAAATAAGCAGTAGCTGACGTTTACATAACAGCACAATCTGTTCTGTTTGGTCCCCTGATCAGTATACAATTTGCATCAGACCACTGCATCGTGTAACCAGGTAGTACACAAGTTAATTACAATTTAAATGCCAGTAATATGCTCATCTACAAAGAAAACAGTATTTATGTCTTGCCATACAATTAGTGATCACCCACACACATTGACTATAGTGTTGGCACTTGCTTACAGCGAATTGGACACAGTTTGAAAGCATATTAAATAATCCCCCAAAATCTTAATAGGTACTCTCACCACGACCATGAATACCAGTTTCCGCACAGTGCCCTTTCAGCAAGCAAATATCATACAATCTTCCACCATTCTAAAAGAGTTTATATTATTTATAATTTAGCATACACTGTTATACACATATATGCTTGTAACACTATCTTGCTGTGACCCACTGTATTAGATCTACACTAGATCACTGCATGCACGCACACACACACACACACACACACACACACACACACACACACACACAGACACACACACACACACACACACACAT
Organism: Schistocerca piceifrons; assembly: GCF_021461385.2. Lineage (NCBI taxonomy): Eukaryota > Metazoa > Arthropoda > Insecta > Orthoptera > Acrididae > Schistocerca > Schistocerca piceifrons. Next base: position 519,925,117 of record NC_060139.1, on the reverse strand, counting down.
ATATATATATATATATATATATATATATATATATATATATATATGCGCAACATGCAATATATATATATTGGGTTGGGGGCAGTGGTAGACAATATCACAAAACGAAACGTCACACAGTCTCAGTGTAAACTGATACAACTGAAAGAGCCACACAAGGTTCACTAAGAGCTCACAAACGATGTTCCGGTGCCTACAGATTACAACAGTTGCACGAGTCCAGTCACTACGCTGGTAACACCCTCCTGTCGTTAAAAGATAGCACCATACATACCTGTTCGAGCTGTATTAGTCAAGCACTCTTGAACATACTGTACACAAAGACAGGATGTAATCTGCAATGGAATCTGCTCTACATAAGACAAAAAGCTAATGAAGGTACTCTCTACTGGCATGAAATCTATTTAAAATATTCACATCCCGTTTACACACGGTGTCCAACTGCATCGTGCAATTGAGCCTTCAGGCTGTCCCACGAGCTTACTCTGACAATGTGTCCATCGAACATAAGCTGGGCAGCTGTCCCTCCCAGACCATTGGAAGATGTATTATCCAGCAGGTCCACTCGGCTGGCATACACAGGTGAGTCCGACAACCAACTGACAACACTTTTGCATGAAGTCCCTTCTGTCTTTCTAAAACTGCTGGGTAATGCTAACTGCCCCAGCGACTGCCAAGTGCGCTTCTCACCAGTTACTGATGGTGGCTGTAGAATCTAGAATAGGTTACTTCAAACAAAAGAAGTGCTGATTCACGGCGCACTGTCATGACGGAACAGACAGTGACACAACAGATGGAACTTTGAACTCGATATAGCACATTACATACAAAGAATGTATGTCCTCCTGAAGTTTTCTTTTGAGTATGACAAAACCATATAGTACACAAACTGTTAAAGCAATTACGAACAAAATATCTGTATACCAATATTCAGATTTGTTAATAAGCAATAAAATAACTATAACTGATGCACAACGTAATTTTAAGTGGAATGTTTCCTCTAAACTGAAGAGAAAAGTTTGAAATCTAAGTTCAAGTAATAAACGTAAATACTCTGGACATATAATTTCAGTTCAGTAATATTCCTTGGATGAATACTATGTTGCACAACATGTCGAGAATATCAACGTAATGCATTACATTTCCTAAGGTCTTCCGCTGATAAGTGGAGAAGAACTATCTGAGAACTTTAATTTCAGAGCTGTGTAGGGAACGCTTTAACGAGCAAAACATTTCACATAATTGTGGGTGGTAAATGCATCGCTGTAGAGCTCTGGCCATAAAACGACGTCCAGGCAGCGACGACCTGAAGCTCACTTGCCGTACCTAATACTGACTAATACCTTGTAGCTTTTGTGAGCCATGTCAACCAACATTTTATTACGGTGAAGTGCCAAAGAAACTGGTTAGGTACGTGCATTCAAATACAGAGATATATAAACAGGCAGAATACGGCGCTGTGGTCAGCAACACCTGTACAAGACAAGTGTCTGGCGCAGTTGTTGTATCAGTTAGTGCTGCTACAATGGCAGGTTATCAAGATTTGAGTGAGTTTGAACGTGGTGTTATAGTCGACGCACGAGTGATGGGACACATCACCTCCGAGGTAGCGACGAAATGGGGATTTTCCCGTACGACCATTTCAGGAATGTACCGCGAATATCAGGAATCCAGTAAAACGTCAAATCTCCGACATCGCTGCGGCCGAAAAAAGAACGTGCAAGAACGGGACCAACGACGACTGAAGTGAAACGTTCAACGTTACAGATATGCAACGCTTCCGCAAATCGCTGCACATTTCTATGCGGGACATCAACAAGTGTTAGCGTGCGAACTATTCAGCGATACGTCATCAGTGTGGGCTTTCGAAGCAGCAGGTCCACTCGTGTAGCCTTGAAGATTGCACGACACAAAGCTTTACGCCTCGCCTGGGCCCGTCAACAACGACACTGGACTGTTGATGACTGGAAACATGTTGCCTGGTCGGACTAGTCTCGTTTCAAATTGTACCGAGCGGATGGACGTATACGGAAATGGAGACAATCTCCTGAATCCATAATCGCTGCATTTCAGCAGGGGACTGTTCAAGCTGGTGAAGGCTCGGTAAGGATGAGGGGCGCATGCAGTTGGAGTTACATGCTATCCCTGATACGTCTAAGCTCTAACTGATCGTCGGCATCCATTCTTGTCTATAGTGCATTCCGCCGGACTTGGGCAAGCCCAGCAGAGCAATGCGACACCCCACACGTCCAGAATTTCTACAGAGAGGCTCCAAGAACACTCTTCTGAGTTTAAACACTTCTGCTGGCCACCAAACTCCCCAGACACAAACACTATTGAACATGAAACTTCCTGGCAGATTAAAACTGTGTGCCGGACCGAGACTCGAACTCGGGACCTTTGCCTTTCACGGGAAAGTGTTCTACCAACTGAGCTACCCAAGCATGACTCACGCCCCGTCCTCACAGCTTTACTTCTGTCAGTACCTCGTCTCCTACCTTCCAAACTTTACAGAAGCTCACCTGCGAACCTTGCAGAACTAGCACTCCTGAAAGAAAGGATATTGCGGAGACATGGCTTAGGCACAGCCTGGGGGATGTTTACAGAATGAGATTTTCACTCTGCAGCGGAGTGTGCGCTGATATGAAACTTCCTGGCAGATTAAAACTGTGTGGCGGACCGAGACTCGAACTCGCTGTGAGGACGGGGCGTGAGTCGTGCTTGGGTAGCTCAGTTGGTAGAGCACTTGCCCGCGAAAGGCAAAGGTCCCGAGTTCGAGTCTCGATCCGCCACACAGTTTTAATCTGCCAGAAAGTTACATATCAGCGCACACTCCGCTGCAGAGTGAAAATCTCATTCTGTAAACATCCCCCAGGCTGTGCCTAAGCCATGTCTCCCCAATCTGGGACGCCTTGCAACATTCTGTTGAGAAGAGATCTCCAACCCCTCGTTGTCTGATGGATTTATGGACAGCCCTGCAAAATTAATATTGTCGGTTCCCTCCAGCACTACCTCAAACATTAGTAGAGTCCATGCCACGTCGTGCTGCGTGCTCGCGGGGGCCCTACATGATATTATTAATGTGTACCAGTTTATCTGGCTCTTCAGTGTATATTTCATCATATAGTGTAGCATATGAGATCACTGACAGTCCCTATCCCACAAAATGGCAGATGGTGACAGAGCGTGAAATTGGAGGTGCGGGTAAGAGCTATGCTGTACTAGAATGTACAGAGGACTCACACTGCAAGGCTTGCTGGGAAACACTTCACACTGTTAATTAACTTTTTAAATGTCGACGTTATCTGGTCTGCCAGATCTATAACCATGATTTCAGTAGCTTCAAAATTAAGCTCTCATTTTGGTTAAAATTTTATATGATGGTATCAATAATTGGCTAACCAAGCCAAAAACCCAGAGACGTCCTCTGAGCAGGCAGGCGCTAGCTAAATACTCGTCTAGAACTAACTTTCGCCCCAACATCAATTAGTCTGCTTGATGCGAGTGTATGATTGTGTTACATAATAATTTTGAACGTGGTACGGAAGCTAGAAAATCTGAAACGCGAAATGCGAAAGCCCAAGCTAGGTACAGTGTCAGTTAGTGAAGTTAAATGGAAAGAAGTGAAGGATTTACTGTCAGATGAATATAGGGTAATACCATCAACAGCAGAAAATGATATCACGACAGTAGGATTCCTTGTGAATAGGAAGTGAGGGCAAGGAGTGAGTTACTATGAACGGTTCCGTGATAGCACTGTTCTCATCAGAACCGACAGCATATGGATACCAAGAGCAAGAATTCAAGTATACACGCCGAAGCCGCAAGCCGAAGGTGTAGAAATGGAGAATACGATGATATGCATCTGATAATTCAGTACGTGAAGGAAGATGGAAATCTAATAGTCGTGGTAGCTAGTAACAGCGAATGCTCTGTTCGAGAATAACAAAAGCAGGAGGTTCATTTGGAAAAGGTCGGGAGAAACAGGAAGATTCCAGTTAGATTACGTCATGGTCAGGTAGAGTTTCCGAAATCAGGTACTGGATTGTAAGGCATACCCCAAGCAGATGTAGACTTGGATTACAATTTAGTAATGATGAAGAGCAGACTGAAGTTTAAGAGATTAGTCAGGAAGAATCAATGTGCAAACAAATGGGATACGGAAGTGCTAAGGAACGAAGAAATACGCTTGAAGTTCTCTGAGCCTGCAGATACTGCGGCAATGAATATCTCAGTAAATAGTTCATTTGAAGAGAAATGGACATTGCTAAAATGGGGAATTACTGTAGCTGGGGAGAAAAATATGGGCACAAAGATGGTAACTGCGAGGAAACCATAGGTAAGAAAAGAAACACTTAAGCTGATCGAGGAAAGAGGGAAGTACAAAAATGTTCAGGGAATTTCAAGATCACAGAAATACTTAGGAATTAAATAAACAGTACGTGCATGGAAGCTAAGGCGAAATGGCTGAATGAAAAATGTGAAGAAATAGGAAAAGAAATAGTTGTCAGAAGGACTGACTCAGGGTGTAGAAAAGTCGAAACAACCTTAGGTGAAATTAAAAGCAAGGGGCGGTAACGTTAAGAAAACAGTGCAAATTCCCCTGTTAATGCAGAGGAGAGAGCAGATACGTGGAAATACGACACTGAAGACCTCTGTGAATGGTAGATCTTGTCTGATGACACGATAGAAGAACAAACAGGATACGATATGGAAGAGACAGGGGATCTAGTATCAGAATTCAATAGAGTCTTAGACGACTTAATATCAAATAAGGAGGAAGGAATAGACAATATTCCATCGTAATTTCTAAAATAATTGTAAGAAGTGGCAACAAAACGACTATTGATGTTGGTGCGAAGAACGTATGAGACTGGCGATATACCATCAGACTTTCGAGAAAATCATCCAGTAAAATTAATCCCATTCCACGCTGGACACCTGGCACAGCAACCGCTTATGAACTTCTTGAAATAAAGGAGTCATGGCTGCAAATTGTTTTATCTGTTTACTAGCAATGCCACGTTTGCTGTATCTATCGTTTGCTGTGTTTCCCTAATGATGATAGGACGATGTTTCCTTGTAATTTTTATCTCAGTGCCCTATCCTGGTGGACGGATGTTGGCCTCATATCACTTCTTACATAAGTTCACAGATATTATCAGTTGTACAGACGGCTACAAGCCTGAAACTTTGCGTCTTAATTTTCCTATCCTCCAGTTTTAATGTTGTTTTAGACCACTAAATCAATCTGAAGATGCCCCAGAAGGGTGAGCGTCATTGCCAATAAATAGATAAAAAAATTTTGAAACCAAGACACATATTTCAAAAAAATTCTCCGCACAGTTTCTAGCATTCCAAGAGCCGAACAGTACCAGAATTATCGCATAATCAGCTCACAGTTCATGCGTCCCAGTTGCTCACAAGAGTAAAATGCGGGAGAATGGAAAAGAAAATTGGGGATGTGCTAGATGACGAGCAGTTAGGCTTTAGGCAAGGTAAAGGCACCAGAAAGACAGTATTCACGTTGTGGTTGATAATGGAAGCAAGACTGAAGAAAAATCACGATACGTTCGCAAGGTTTGTCGGCCTGGAAAAAGCGTTCGACAATGTGAAATGGTGCAAGATCAGAATTTCTGAGAAAAATGGGGGTGAGCTATAGAGAATAACGGCTCCTATATAATATGTACTAAAACCAAGACGGAACAAGAAGAATGGAACACAGAAAATGAAATGCTCGTAAATGAAATGGCGTAAGGCAGGAATGTGGCCTTTCGTTGCTACCATGCAGTTTGAACAAAGATGATGTAGTGACGGAAATAGAAGAAAGGTTGAAGAGTGAGTTTAAAATTCAGAATGAAATAATTTGAGAATAAAACGAAGAAAGACGAACATAATGAGAAGTAGGAGAAATGAGAATGCCTAGAGACTTAACGTCAGAACTGGTCGTCACGAAGTAGATGAAGTTAAAGAATTCTACTTCCTAGGCGGCAAAATAACCCATGACGGACGAAACAAGGAGGACATTAAAAGCAGACTAGCACAGTCTAAATGGCGCTCCTGTGCACGGGAAATCTAGTAGTATCAAACCTAGGCCTTAGTTAGAGGTAAATATTTCTGAGGCTGTACGTGTGGAGCACAGCATTGCATGGTAGTGAAAAACCGGAACAGAAGAGAGTAGAATCATTTGAGATGTGGTGCTACAGAATAATGTTGAAAATCAGGTGAACTGATAAGGAACGAGGAGGTTCTCCACCTAATTGGCAAGGAAAGGAATATAGAGAAAACACTGATCAAGATCATAGGACATCTGTTAAGACATAAGGGAATAACTACCACGGTACTAGAGGGAGCTGTAGAGGGAAAAACCGGTAGGAGAAGACAGAGATTGGAATATATACAGCTAATAACTGATGGCGTAGGTCGAAAGTGCTACTCTGAGTTGAAAAGTTTGGCGTAGATAAGGAATTCGTGGTAGGCTCACATCAAACCAAACAGAAGACTGATGACTAAAAATAAATATTGAGGCCGACATCATGTACTTACCGCGAGTTAATATTTTATGTTCTTCAAGTTGAGTGCAAATATTTTTCGGCCTCCGAAAACGTTTTGTGCAGTGTCACGTGCGTGCGACATCCTGTGGTCATTAAAGTTGTGTGGAGTTTCTGATGTAAGCATACTTGCAATTGTGCTCGTTAAGGGAAGATTATATTTCGCGAACTCATAATCAGGTACTGTGGTTAGATGGGCTCAAAAGACCCTCTTTCCCTTATTTTCATTAAACAGTAAGGTGGCATCCCTTCTCTTCGAGACTTTCACTGAACTATCCACGTGCCACAGTATCACTCGCAATTTATTGTATTCGTGTTAGAATCAGTGACCGACGAAGATGAAAACCAGTGGCGTCATCGAGACAGCTTTACAGGACACGAGGTAAGCAAACCTGTTGCTGTTGACCTGGGGTAGCTGCAAGAAGTTTGCAGGAGTTCCTCGTTACGAGTTGTCGCCTTCGGCATGCAGAAGATAGTGAGGAAGAATTTGCGGTGTTAGCGTGTGCGGCGCAGTAATATGTCACGTCAGAAACATTCCTTATATCTCGATCTATTCAATTAATCTGGTAGGAACTGCAGTAAAAAAATAACGAACCGCAAGAACCTATTATGCTGAAGAGTGCAGTTAGTAATTAGATTTGTTGAAGACATAGTTTCATCTGAGCAATGGAAGCTATGCAAACTTAAAACTTTTATCCATGGCTAATTATGTTATACGAGAATTTTGTGTGATGTTTACTGAATAGAGTTCGACTATCTACAACGCTAAAAGTACCACAGTGGTTTTAATATGTCAAAAAAAAAAAAAAAAAAGCTCTACTGCAAAACGAGCATTGCTGCAGGAAAATCGACATGAAGTACTGTAATTTACAATGTTATTAATAATGAAACGTAAAGCTACATGCTTTCAGTTTTACTCATGTATGGAGATTGAGAATGAACTTTCATTCTACAGCAACAGTCGCTGTAGATGTGGAACAGCACACATACTCAAGAAGTTCAGATACCTACGGAACTATAGGCCGACGTGACTGTAACGTCGGTACCGGTTGCCTAATAAAACACTATTAATGTACCTGCTGTTGCTACAGTTTTATTACATTCCATAGTCCAGCTGCTGTCCGACGCTAATGAACCCAGGTTGGAGCTATATTTACTAAAGACAATAAAACCATCAAGAAGGCTAGGGGAGCATTTGTGCTAGAAAAAGCAAATAATCGGTTGTTAGAATCCCATTTATACAATGAATGGGAATCATTTAGCTCTGATCTGACAGATTATGCGCTCTGTAGACGTATGTACCAAATAAGCAGTTTAAGGATGGGAAGGACACCCTGTGGTTTAATAATCAAATTCGGAAAATGCCGAGGAAACAGGGTTTGTTGGGCTCCTGGTTCAGAAAAAGAACGCACAGATGTTGACAGATGGAAGTTAGTTAGCAGAAATTAGTGTGCCCTTAAAAAGGTCAATTACCAGAACATACAACAACATCCACCGTCATACCTCATCGAAAGATCTTGCCAAGAAGCTGAGAAAATTCTGCTCCTACGTAAAATCACTAAGCGAATTGAAGGCCTCTCTATCCGGTCATTCGTTGATCAGTCTTGGGTGGCAACAGAACACCAAAAGGATAGCTGAAGTCTTCAGTTTCACGTTTAAGAAATCATTCGAGCAAGAGGATTGCACAAACACACCGTCGTTTGACTGTCGTACAGACCCTCGCATGGTGGACGCAGAAATAGACGTCCGTGGCGAAGAGAAGCAAGTGAAAGAGTTGAAAACAAATACGTGGCTAATCAGCACAAATTTAGAAACCATCACTCGTAAGAAACTCAGCTTGCTCATTTCTCATATGATATCCTGCGAGCCCTGGATGGGGCGCAAGGGGCAGATTCCGTATTACTAGATTTTCGGAAAACATTTGAGACGTGGCTCCACTGCAGACTGCTGAAAGTCGTAGCAAACTGTTTAGCTACCCAAAGATGTGAGTGATTTTAAGGGTTTTTAAGTAGTAGAATTCAGTACGTGGTCCTCGACGGCGTGTGTTTATTAGAGACAATGGTATCGTCAGAAGTGCCCAGGGAAGAGCGATAGGAGCGCTCGTATTCTCTACATACGTACATGACCTGATGGGCAAGCTGAGCAGCAATTTATGGCTATTTGGTGGTGACGCTGTGGGGTACGGGAAGGTTATATGAAAGAACATTCATATAATTGAAGAACCTGGCTGGGAAATGGATCCACTTCCTTCAGTGCGAATGCACGAAAGACGTCCGACCTCCTGTGAATATCCAAGACGGGAGTATAAACAGACAAAGAAGCGGATAAGTGGCGCTCGGTAGGAGGGTGGATTGGCCATGAGGCGTACCGACATAGTTCGTGTAGTGACGACAACGTTGTGCCCAGAATGCCGCAGTGATTACCACACCTGCCTAGTAAGTAGGAGATCCCGGGTTAGAATCCCGGTCCGGTACACATTTTCGGTCGTCGCCGCTGATTTCGCTTAACGTCCCGCTGCAGGTGACTGTAATGGTACCCCTTCCATTTACATATGCACTACTGGCCATTAAAATTAATACACCCGAAGATGACGTGCTACAGACGCGAAATTTAACCGACAGGAAGAAGACGCTGTAATATGCAAATGATTAGCTTTTCAGAGCATTCACACAAGGTTGGCGCCGCAGGCGACACCTACAATGTGCTGACGTGAGGAAAGTCTCCAACCGATTTCTCATACATAAACAGCAATTGACCGGCATTGCCTGGTGAAACGTTGTCGTGATGCCTCGTGTAAGGAGGAGAAATGCATACCATCAGGTTTCCGACTTTGATAAAGGTCGGATTGTAGCCGATCGCGATTGCGGTTTATCGTATCGCGACATTGCTGCTCGCGTTGGTCGTGATCCAGTGACTGTTAGGAGAATCGGTGGGTTCAGGAGGGTAATAAGGAACGCCGTGCTGCATCTCAACGGCCTCGTATCACTAGCAGTCGAGATGACAGGCATCTTATCCGCATGGCTGTAACGGATCGTGCAGCCACGTCTCGATCCCTGAGTCAACAGATGGGGACGCTTGCAAGACAACAACCGTCTGCACGAACAGTTCGACGACGTTTGCAGCAGCATGGACTATCAGCTCGGAGACCATGGCTGCGGTTACCCTTGACGCTGCTTCACAGACAGGAGCGCCTGCGATGGTGTACTCAACGACGAGCCTGGGTGCACGAATGGCAAAATGTCATTTTCTCGGATGAATCCAGGTTCTGTTTACAGCATCATGATGGTCGTATCCGTGTTTGGCGATATCGCGGTGAACGCACATTGGAAGCGTGTATTCGTCATCGCCACACTGGCGTATGACCCGGCGTGATGGTATGGTTTGCCAGTGGTTACACGTCTCGCTCGCCTCTTGTTCGAATTGACGGCACCTTGAAGAGTGGATGTTACGTTTCAGATGTGTTATGACCCGTGGCTCTACCCTTCATTCGATCCCTTCGGAACCCTACATTTCAGCAGGATTATGCACGACCGCATGTTGTAGGTCCTGCACGGGCCTTTCTGGATACAGAAAATGTTCGACTGCTGCCCTGGCCAGCACATTCTCCAGATCTCTCACCAATTGAAAACGTCTGGTCAATGATGACCGAGCAACTGGCTCGGCACAATATGCCAGTCACTACTCTTGATGAACTGTGGTATCGTGTTGAAGCTGCATGGGCAGCTGTACCTGTCCACGCTATCCAAGCTCTGTTTGACTCAATGCCCAGGCGTATCAAGGCCGTTATTACGGCCAGAGGTGGTTGTTCTGGGTACTGATTTCTCCGGATCTATGCACCCAAATTGCGTGAAAATGTAATCACATGTCAGTTCTAGTATAATATATTTGTCCAATGAATACCCGTTTATCATCTGCATTTCTTCTTGGTGTAGCAATTTTAATGGCCAGTAGTGTAGTACGGGAAGATGTCGTGGCTAGGTGACTCTAGGAGGATGCAAGATGATTTACACACCTGTTTGTGTGATGAACGGCAGTTTTCTCCAAATGCAGAAAAATGAGCAGGAAAAACTATTTTTAACGTTCGAATACAGCATTAGCAGCGTGTGGAGTGACACAGCCACTTTGTTGAAATATCTAGGCCCAACATCGCAAAGCGATGTGAAATAGAATGAGGACGTCAGGTAGGTAGTAGAGAAGGTAAATTGTCGACTTAGTTTAATAAGAAGAATTTTGGGAAAGGGTAACTCCATAAAGGGGCAGGAATATACGTAAAACGCTAGTGGACCCACTCTCAAGTACTATTCCAGTGTTTGGGATCCTCATCAGTTCGGGCTGAAGAAATACATCGAAGTAGTTCAGAGATATTCTGCTAGATTTGTTACTGGTAAGTTCCATCAGCACGCAGACATTGCGAAAGTGCTTCCTGAACTCCTTCGAAGGAAGACGACGCTGTTTTCGCGATGCGCTCTTGCGGAAGTTTAGAGAACAGATATTGGAGGCCGACTGCAGAACGATTCCACTGCCGCAAACACACGTTTCGCGTAAGGGTAAGAAATATAAGGTGTGAGAAATTAGGGCTCGTGCGGACCCCTTTATACAGTCGTTTCTCCCTCGCTCTGTTTGCGAGTGGCACAGGAAAGATCATAACTATTAGTGGTACGTGGTTCCCTTCGCCACGTACCGTACGGAGGCTTTTGGACTATGCATATAGATGTAGGTGTGAGTGGAAGTGCCGATAACTATGCAACGTGTCAACCATCCATGCAAGCCGGGCGCCTTGGGGAACCACAAAAATAACTCTGTAACTGGCCAGCGGAAGAGAATTATCTTTGGGTTGCCAGACGATAGCTGCGCACGCTAAGTCGATGTCTTCTCTCCGACACTGCCACTGGACTGAGTACGACTCGTTCAACTGAGTTGGTCTGTGCCGAATCCGTTGTCTCGCCTTGCTGTACTTCCACGGTCAGCAGTGCTCTTCTACAGATGATGGGCACTGAAATACTTTCTCTGGATCTCTATGCGACCGTGGACTGGGTCGTGTGGTCCACGTCGCTCACGGTATTATCATGTGACACTGATTGCATCCTCTGAGAGGTGCAGAATTTCTGGAGCTTCAGTTATCACTTCCACCTACTTCGTTTACCTTTTTGTTAACTTTAATCTTCTTCAAATATGAAGAAAAGGCAATGTAAGTAGTACTTTCTATGACAAAAAAGAGTATACGACCCACCAGCAAGAGGATATATCCAGATGATTATCCAAAAAAGGACTGTAAATAGTAGATGTGATGTACATCTACAGTTTCAGAAAAATTGGATAGTTAATTCAAGAGAAAGAGTTCCAGAAATTGAGCAAGTCAATAACGCTTTTGTCCATTCCTGGACCTTACGCAAGCGGTATTCGACTTGTCTTTGATTGGCGAAGTTGTTGGATCTTCTCCTGAGGTATGTCAAGCCAAATTCTGTCTAAATGGCGCTTTAGATCGTCAAAATCCGGAGATGGTTGTGGAGCCGGCCCATAATGCTCCAAACTTGTTCATTTGGGGAGAAATGCGGCGACCTTGCTGGCCAAGGTAGAGCCTGACAAGCACGAAGACAAGCAGTAGAAACTCTCCCCGTCTGCGGGTGAACATTATCTTGGTGAAATATAGGCCCAGGATGGTTCCGCAAGAAGGGCACCAAAAAGGAGCGTAGAATACCGTGGATCTACCGTTGGCTGTAAGGGTACCGCGGATGAGAACCAAAGGGGTGCTTCTACGAAAAGGAATGGCAACCCACCATCATTCCTGGTTGTCGAATCATATGGCGGACGGCGGTCAGGTTGGTATCCCACCACTGCCAACAGCGTCTCAAGACAACTCGTCGACCTGGAGTCTCATTCACTGGTGTAGAATTGTCCTCAGTAGTGAGTCCCACTTCGAACTGACCCAGAAAGACCAGCAAAGAGGTGTCTGCAGGAGTCCTGCAAATTACGGAAATACAAGGATATTCTGTGTCATTTCTATAGAATTTGTAGAATTTTGATTTCTTCCCTTGACACTCCACGGACTATTTTCCTATGGGATTGAATCACCGTCAATTCCAGGATTTCCTCAGAATTATGGATGCAGAGAATGGTGATACAACATATTTTCCAGAAGTAAGGTGACTCAGACATTAATAAGTCTTTATATCACAATTAATGAAATCAAACCGTATATGACATCAAAAGCAAAATATGTACCAGCACTTAGAGATGACAACTGGGGGGCAGATTTAATATTTTTGATAGATGTGACTAGTCATCTGGGTGAGTTAAGCAGTCGTTTTTAAGGTAGAAAGCACTTATCAGTGGAATGTTTCCAATCAACATGTTCCAAATGAAACTGAAATTATAGCAAGCACAAGTAAATGCAAACTTTTTTTTCGTTTCTACATGCTGGCAAATAAAATCGTAAAGACTGGATGAAATACGCAGCTATAATTTTCAACGCCATACAACAATTTGAAAACCGATTTCAGGATTTTCGAAAAAAATAATAAAAAATCGGTGTTTATGCGAAACCTTTTACGAAGAATATACGTACGTTTCCAGAAGACTTTCAGATGGAATACATAGAACTGCTGCCTGACACCCAACTAAAAGAAAAAATTTGATCGTGTACCTTCGTTGGGTTTTTACAAATCATACTTGCCCAGAGAGAAATATCCCTTGCTGCATAGTCATGCATTATATACGTCACATTTGTTTGAAAGCTCGTAAGTTTGCGTTCTGTTATTTTCTCGAGTAAAGCACATAAAGAATAAAATCAGAACCAAAATATCAGAAGAACGCTTTGAGAAGAGCTTGAAATTTGCCACTTCCATCTAACCGGATACTGATACTGATTCAGTCAAATGTCGCATTAATTCTATGATTTGTAAATAGGCTACTTATACATATAATTGTTAAAATTGCATTAAAAAATCTCATATATAAAATATCTAATTAATTTCTTATTGCTATTTAGATTGAAGAACCACAGATTAATAAATTCTAAATTAATTACATGTCTTAACTATATATAATAGACCGTTCTTACTGTTATGTTAGGTATAATAAGTGCGACCTAAAATGCTCATCTTTTTCCAATGTGGCCTAGGTAAACTAAAAGTTTAGACACACCTGTCTTGAGTGTATCAATGTTTGTTGATCAATAAACACTTTAATTGTTCAGTTGTTTACCTATTTCTGCCAGCTACAATAGTATGGCCTTATACGAATTAAAGTTTTAGCGGACTACAAATCAATTTAGCATTCTCTCTCCGGTCTGGCCGTGCTGCAGTAGCGAGTCGCCACAGCCAGCGCTGGACACGACGCCCCAGAAGTCGTCGACCCGGTGGCAGTCTGCGATGAGCATCATTGCGGACACCGCCGCTTGTTAGGCCGGGCCGGGCGGATTGCTGCCAGCTGCCGGTAATTAGCGCTGCCCGTTGCTCAAGTTGATTAAGTCCCGGCTTACGACAGCGACAGGCCAAGGCGCGCGCCACGCTGCGCCACTGCGAGAGCGCCTGCGGCCGCTGCCGACGCAACCGGGCCGCCGTCTCCCCCGCGTCCAGCGAAGCTGCCTCGTCGTCCGGCCACCGGCCGCCGTGGAATGCAGGCGCTGCGGTCGCCCTGTCCAGGCGCGACTCCGAGACCATCGAGCGCGTCTGCAGCGTTTCCGGAACAACACTGCTGGACAGCAAAATAGCAACACCAGCCAAGGTAGCAAGTAATTAAATTAGACTTATGTGACAATATAGGCCGGCCAGAGTGGCCGAGCGGTTCTAGGCGCTACAGTCTGGAACCGTGCGACCGCTACTGTCGCAGGCTCGAATCCTGCTTCAGGCATGGATGTGTGTGATGTCCTTAGGTTAGTTAGGTTTAAGTAGTTCTAAGTTCTAGGGGACTGATGACCTCAGCAGTTAAGTCCCATAGTGCTCAGAGCCATTTGGCAATATAGTGTAGCAGCAAAAATGTGATTCGGAGGTGTACTGGATGCGGAAATTGATACGCAGATCTGAAACGGTTAGTAGTAGTAGTAGTAGAGGATTTTTTTGGGGGGCACACGACAGCAAGATCTTCAGCGCCCGCTCAGTAACATAGTGAGACGGGGGTCGAGAAAATACTCAAACAGTAAGATAAAACAGAACATAAAACACAGGTAACAAGCTTTGAAAAATATGTGCCTACCCACATCAAAGCGTGGGACGAAGCATGTCGTCAGCAGTAAAACATGGACAACACAGGAAGAATGTGGTAGAGGGAGCTAAAACAATGTAGCAGATGGAAGTGGCTGGCTGACCGCAAGGAAAAAAGGGAGGAGTCAGCCACTATGCAATACACTAAAACCTCCAGCCTAAAAGTTTAGGCCAGAGTCCAGACACATCACAAAACATTACAACCCTAGACACACACGTCTCATCGTTAGCTAAAACACAAGGCAGATCCCCATCAACTCGTGCTTCTACCCTTGAATCACGGTATAAAATGCAGTCTGTTAAAATGTGCCGGACAGAGATGTGCACACCACAAGCATCACAAAACGGATCCTCCAGCCGTAATAAAAAGCTATGTGTGAGAGGATAGTGCCCGATCCGAAGACGTGTGAGGGCCACTTCTTCCCGCCTGAGCAACCGGCAGGAGGAAGGCCACGGCCGAGTTGTTGACTTCACCAACCGCACTTTATTGGCCGTCACCGACAGCCATTCTTCCTCCCACAACTCCATGCACTTCCTGTGCAGTAGAGATGACAGACTGCAAGGGAACAGGACACTGGACCACATCCTGCTCTCTTCAGGCCTCCTTGGCAGCCCGATCGGCCTGTTCATTGCCCCATATTCCTACATGACCAGGCACCCAGCAGAAGGATACCTCCTTACCCCGCCGTTGGAGCAAGTACAGTTGCTCATATATCAGCTGGACCATCTCCGCGGTTAGGTCAGCTACTTATGCTATTAGGGTTAATGCAAATTTTGGTGATAAACATATCAGTAAATTCGCCTACTATGTCTATTTTCATTCACTGCTTTCATATGACATCATATTTTGGAGCAATCCACAATTAAGAGAGAAAGTATTCATTGCACAGTCCGCAGCTCGTGGTCGTGCGGTAGCGTTGTCGCTTCCCACGCCCGGGTTCCCGGGTTCGATTCCCGGCGGGGTCAGGGATTTTCTCTGCCTCGTGATGACTGGGTGTTGTGTGCTGTCCTTAGATTAGTTACGTTTAAGTAGCTCTAAGTTCTAGGGGACTGATGACCATAGATGTTAAGTCCCATAGTGCTCAGAACTATTTGAACCATTTGAACCATTCATTGCACAAAAGCGTGTAATCAGAACAATAGCTGGAGCCCACCCAAGATCACCTTGCAGACATTTATTTAAGGAACTCGAGATATTCACAGTACCTTCGCAATACGTATATTCACGTATGAAATTTGTCATTAATAACCCATCCCAATTAAAAAATAACAGCGAAGTGCATAGCTACAACACTAGAAGAAAGGATGATATCCACTATTCTGGATTAAATCTCACTTTGACACAGAAAGGATTGAATTATGATGCCAGAAAAATCTTTGGTCATTTTCCAAATAGTATTAAAAGTCTGGCAGATAGCCAACCAACATTGAAAAGCAAATTAAAAGAATTTCTGACTGACAACTCCTTCTACACAATAGATGAATTCTTAGATATAAAGTAGTAACTGTAAAAAAATTAATTAATTAATTATTTTATGTAAAGGAAACTTATGTTAAAGTGACGCGTTCCATATCATTACGAAATGTCGTATTCATCATCTATGGAACAAGGATTAATGTATGTATGTATGTATGTATGACATTTCTGGCAGCATAGATGCACTAACACAACTGGGCATCGCGTCGAAATGAGCTTGGATGACAGATACGAGTACGCTATACCATGTTGCTTCACCTCAGTCTCAGAATTAATCAATGCTAACCGGTGCTGAGTGGTTGCGTGCATATTTCCTGCCAGTCCATATGAGTATAAAGATCTTTTCAGTGGACTTGGGTTATGTTTATCGAACATACGTCACAGAGATCTCGCAGAGAAAGCGCAGCCATCCGCCTAAACAAACAGATACGTAAGGGCTCCTGTCCAATTTATCTGCAGTGCGAACGACAGGTGAACAAGTTGTGTACCGAAGGGATTTACCATCGCGCCAGATGTAGGGCCGGTATGATGAAGACGAATGCAATATTGCAACTTCGTACCCTTCCCTATGTCCATCGTCACGCTTTACGCAGAACTGAGACTCATCTGTAAAGAATTGGTGCCTTCCTGTGTCCTGTACTGTCGCTGCCGCTCGAAGTTCAGCGCACCTCCCTCCGCTGCCGCGTCAATGGAAGCTGCAACAATGCTTGCCGAGATGAGCGTTTTTCTCTAGACGTCGTATCCATATAGACAATGATACTTACTTTTGATGCAGACAAGCCCTCTTCCTCGTTCTTGGTTCGTTACTTGCATGTAATATCCAGCAGGGCCAAGCCATCAATAGCTCGCTCGTCTCAGGCGCTATTCCCGTGGGGTCGAAGAGATCCTGCATTACCTTATGGCCCTCCTGAACGTATCGGTTTCATATTCACACAAGAATCGTGAATTTTTTTTGAGAGACATCGTGTTTACGCCAGTGGCTGTTAAACTTTTTTTATTTCTACTATTGCACTTTCGGTCATAGGCCATTATCAAGTGCAGATGTTTTGGCTTTAAGCCATATCTTTCAAAAACTTTTACATGACTGTGAATCCCAGTTATAAAAACTTAATTAATCGTGAAAATCTCACCAAAACGAGGAGCAATGACAAACTACCTTGTTGGGTTCTGCCTTGGGTGCTACGGCCACGAACGACCGCTGCAGGGAACGAGACAAGAACTACTACGGTAATGACCATGTCAAAGCCCTGGGATGTTGGCACACCAGACACACACGTATAAACCTCGGCCGCGAGCTCAGCTCCAGTCCATCACTAGCAATGGAGGTTGAAGCTTTGATGATGCCAGCCACTCGTGCTGGTGAACATCAGAAAATTCGTGAAACCAACGTCAGCCAAAGAACTCAATACAGAACCCAACAAATAGCCATGAAGCCTTAACCATCTATTACGAGCGACTGTAGTCAAGTGGTTGCGTCTTTAATTAGTAATAAAGACGGCCTTAGTCCCTGGTTCGAACCCAGTCAGTGATCGAATTTTGATTAAAAATCGCCAGCAATGGTGGCCGAAGACTTGCGGCGTAAGAAGTCATCCCTCATTCAGCTAATGGCCTTGTCACAAAGGGCGGAGGAGCGGACAGGGGTTAATGGCACTCTCATGCCCTTATGATAGGAAATGCCCCTAAAGGCGGAAGAATCAGCATGAGGATGGATAAGGTAATATAAACCAGTCAATCCATAGGACATGTGGCCTGTAGTAGAAAAAATGTCATGATGATCTCTCCATTGACGAAATATTCCCAAATAGTCCTCCTCTCGGATGTCCCGGAAGGGACTGTGCAGGGGGAGGTGACTGAGAAAAAAAACTGTATCGCCACAGAAGGGATAACGTTCTACATATCGGGGCATGGAATGGCAGCAGTTTGAACGTGGTAGAGAAGGTAGAAGCACTGAAAATAGAAATGCTAAGGCTCAGGATGGGGATAGTTGGGGTCAGGGAAGGGAAATGGAAAGAAGACCAGGATTTATTGTCTCATGAATACAGGGTAATATCAATAGCATCATAAAATGATATAACGCTAGTAGGTTTCGTCATGAATAGGGAGGTAGGGTAGAGAGCGAGCTACTGCGAGCAGTTCAGCGATAAGATTGTTCCTATCAGATTCGACAACAAAACAACACCGACAACAATAGATCGGGTATATATGCCGATGTCGCAAGCAGAATATGAAGCAGTAGAGAAAGTATATGGGGATATTGAACGGGTAATTCAGTACGTAAGGGGAGATGAAAATCTAACAGTAATGGGGGATTGGCATGCAGTTGTAGGGGAAAAAGTAGAAGATAGAGTTACGGGTGAATGTGGGCTTGGTAGCAGGAATGAGAGAAGAGAGAGACTAATTGAGTTCTGCAATAAAGTTCAGATGATAATAGCGAATACTCTTTTCAAGAACCACAAGAGGAAGAGGAATACTTGGTAAGGGCCGGAAGATACGAGCGGATACATGGTGATCAGGCAGATATTTCGAAATCAGATACTGAATTTTAAAGCTTGCCCATTAGCAGATATAGACTCAGATCACAATTTAGTAGTGATGAAAAGTGAAGCTTAAGTGAAGAGACTAATCAAGAAGATTCAAAGCGCAAATAAATGGGATACGGAAGCAGTTCAGTTGAAAAGGGCAACCATAGAAGTTGGAAAGAGAAACATAACTACTAAGAAGGTAATTACGAAAAAATCGTGGGTAACAGAAGAAATACTTCAGTTAATAGACGAAACGAGGAAGTACAGAAACATTCAGGGAAATTCAGGAATACAGAAATGCAAGTCACTTAGGACTGAAATAAAAAAAGAAGTGCAGGGAAATTAAGGTGACAGAGGTGCATGAAAAATGTGAAGAAATGGAAAAAGAAATGTCGTCAGAAGGACTGACTAGCATTTATAAAAGTCAAAACAGTCTTCGGTGAAATTAAAAGCAGGGATGGTAACATTAAGAGTGCTATGGGAGTTCCAGTGTTAAACGCAGAGGAGAGAACGGGATGTGAAAAGAGTACCCTGAAGAGAGGGAGAAGACTTGCCTGATGACGTGGTAGAAGACGAAACAGGTGTCGATATAGAAGGGATAGGTTACCCAGTATTAAAATCCTGGCGGAAGTGGCAACAAAAAGACTATTCACGTTGGTGTGTAGAATATATGAGTCTGGCGATATACCATGTGACTTCCGGAAAAACTTCATCCACACAATTCCTAAGGTTGGAAGAGCCGAAAAGTTCGAGAATTGTCGCACAATCACCTTAACATCTCATGCATTCAAGTTGCTGATCAGAATAATATACCGAAGAATGGAAAAGAAAATGGAGGACATGTTATATGATGATCAGTTCGGCTTTAGCAAAGATAAAGGCCCCAGAGAGGCAGCTCTGAAGTTGCATTTGGTATTGGAAGCAAGACTAAAGGAAAATCAAGACACGTATGTGGGATTTGTCGACCTGGAGAAAGTGCTTGACAAAATAAAATGGTCCAAGATGTTCGAAATTCTGAGAAAAATGAGGGTAAGACGGGTAATATACAATATCTACAAGAATCAAGAGGGGACAATGAGACTGGAAGACCAAGTAAGACGTTCTCGGATTAAAAAGGGTGTGAGACAAGGATGTAGTCTTTCGTGCTGCTGTTCACCCTACACATTGAAGAAGCAATGACGAAAATGAAAGAAAGGTTCAAGAGTGGGATTAAAATTAAAGGTTAAAAATACCAATTATAAAATTTTCTGATGACATTGCTATCCTCGGTGGAAGTGAACAATAATTACAGGATGTATTGATTAGAATGAACCGTCTAATGAATATAGAATACGGATTGTGAGTAAGTCGAAAGTAATGAGAAGAAGCAGAAATGAGACAGTGAGAAATTAACATAAAAACTGGTGACCTAGAAGTAGGTAAAGTTATGGAATTCTGCTACTTAGGCAGCAAAATAACCCATTATGGAAGGAATAAGGAGTAATTAAAAAACAGACCAGTGCAGGCACTGTTCGCCAAGAGAAGTCTGGTTAGTAGAAGACAGACTGGAATGGAACAATCCATAAAAAATTTAAAAAATAAAAAAAGTTTCCACAATATTGCCGCTGACGAATTGTGACGCACGCTGGTAGGAGATTCTTCTTGTTACACGAACTATAACACGATCATCTCATGAACAAACCGCATACATAACCGATTTCTGAATGACATACCTTTCATTCAAAATGTAGATTGTATTACTACTGTGTATTATCTGCTAATGTTTTGCTAATCAGTTGGATAGCCAAGCCTGCAGTGCACTTCATACTATTTCAGTTTTTGTTGTAGTTCATCATCACGTTGTTGCAGTTTTGCTAACCAGAAGTGTATTAACTAAGAGAAGAAAATTTTCTTTTCGCCAAAAAGCTTTGACGGACATAATTTCTGAGATGAATATATTTAAAAGTACTTCTTATTTTATCAAGCACTAGTACCACACAACTAGTCCTCTACAAATGGAATGTCACGGTACTTCGATAAAATGTAATACATGCTAGTCTATAGCTGATCTTCGCTGGTCGCGTTGCCTACGATCCGAAGTGATATACACTGAATATCCAACAATATCCTCTTCGTGGAAGAAGAGGGAATTCACACCACATTATCACCGCTACAGTCCACTCATCAGTTCTTTCACACGAACAGAAGCAACTTCTTTCCTGTAATGTCCCGTACAATGCTATCTGGTACCAGGAGACCCAAACCCTCATACCCCCTCCCCATTTTTTCTCTTTTTCTCCATCGTCAGTTTCACATAATAAGACATAGCTCCTATCATATTCCTCAAGTAACCCACATAATCGCTGGTCTTTCCTGTTAGGCTTTTTCCATTGTATACTGGTTGACATAGGTAGCTAGTTACACTGAAGACCCGCCTACAATTCCCAGTGACTTCCTGTGAGATAGAAAGGTCTGAAACGGAGCCCACGCAATTCCCCGAAATGGCGTCATATTAGAAGGCTTGTGTCAGGTAAGAAGTCGTGTGACATTTGTTTTAATTTCGTTAGCCTCTCGGATGAGGGCGTTAGACTAGAGAAGGCTGAGGCCCGTATGCAATTTCACCCTCTTCGATCTCTCTCGCATTATATTCAAAACCGGAACAATATTTTTACAAAATACCTGCACAGTCGCTGCTTCTATACATTTGCTCGCGCCGGCCGAAGTGGCCGCGCGGATCTGGCGCTGCAGTCTGGAACCGCGAGACCGCTACGGTCGCAGGTTCGAATCCTGCCTCGGGCATGGATGTGTGTGATGTCCTTAGGTTAGTTAGGTTTAACTAGTTCTAAGTTCTAGGGGACTAATGACCTCAGCAGTTGAGTCCCATAGTGCTCAGAGCCATTTGAACATTTGCTCATGACACAAACAGGCCCTTTAAAATGTTGCCCTGTAGAAAAACTCGCACTAAGCAATGAACCTCGCCAAAAATAAGTAAGTAAGCAGAGCGTAACGCCCAGCACAGTGCATATGCTGAGAATGGGCCCTGACCCATCTTGATCTCGTGAATACCACATCACTTGTCACGGTTCTTCTTAATCTCGTGACAACTACTTCACCTGTCACGCTGATGCACGCTTCATGGGAAACGTCAGACACTGGATCCCTCCTTTCTGCAAAAAAATGTTAACGCATTAATCCTAATAAACTTTTTCTGTTCTATACTCTTTCTTAAAACTGTCTCTTTAATACTTGGACAATACTCTTAGAACACATGTACTGTCCCTTCTTTTGGTAGATTTCTGTGTTATGGAAGGATCTCGAATGGGGTCCACTCAGCCTCGTGAGTCTTAAAACGAAGTTGCCTAAAATAACAGCTAAATTGGTATGCAAGCACCAAATCTACGCATGCTCGGCCCTTTCCGTGAGCGTTGACTTCAGTTCTTGTTTAAGTTCTATTTTATAGGCACAAAGGTGCAGACCTTTTATCGGAATTCATTACACACTGGTTCAGTGAATATGTAATTGTTATGAACAACCGGCGATACTTTCTACACAACTATCACAGTAACCGAACCGCTTTTCTCAAATGCAGGAATCAGTTTAATCACAGTCGAGTTATTCGGTGCATTATGTTGATCAAACGTTCCACGAGTTTACGGAAAGTGTTTTCACAATATTCACCACATTTGTAATAGTTTTTCAGTATGACAACACGCTGTTCCGTGGAGAAGCATTCCGATATTGACCAAAAAAAGAAAAGAAAAATTAAAGATTTAAACCAAACAATGATCGGTTCAGCTAGAATAGTATGGCGGGCATTTAAAGAGTACCTTGAGTTTGCTAATTAAAGAAGATTTACACTTAGAAACTCTTTCAATTTATTTTCTAGTTAGTAAACTGCGTCGTAAACTGATTTTCAAAGCTCTTCATCATTTACCGTGAACATCAACCCTTGAGTTGACACATTCTCTCCTTTTTAGTAGTGATGGGGTGAGCAGCATCATTCTGAAGTATCAGAATACTTTCTCAATTTTTTTATACAAATAAGTTATGTACTAAAAGAGACACATTGTATTTTATTTTTCCTGACAAATGTGAGCTCTGGCACTCAACTTCTTCACTTCTACAGTTCTGTTATATACATTGTATTGTTTTCATTTATCTTTTAAAAAGGGGGAAAGAAGTTTACTGATTAAAATCATCTGCAACTGTACAATACATTGTATTGTTTTCATTTATCTTTTAAAAAGGGGGAAAGAAGTTTACTGATTAAAATAATCTGCAACTGGTCTTTAATGCAGTAACATTAATGATGTTAATAATTTTCTTAGTTACTCCGCTTTATCTATCCTATATAGGTGCCTGTAAAACAGTGGGAGTCTTTTCGTCTATTTGTCTGCAGTGTTGTCTGTGTTTTCGTAGATTTTCTTTGCAGGTCTTCTGACTCAAGTTCTATAACGGAGAACAGCACCGTGTACTTTCCTAATAATTTTCCGCTCTTGCTTCTCGAAGTCGTGGATTTTCGTCATCCCTTTAATTACAGTGGATCCTGGTATTCCTAAGAACCAATGTACATGAAAGAGCAAGACTACATGGGGAAGACATTGAAAAGGAGTGAAGAGAAATAATATGAACAAATACAATCTAAGACACTGTTGAATCCCTAGTTCCACGCAGTTAAAGAGAATAAAATGCTATAATTTAAATAATCTGCTTGAGATTCAGTTGTAGTTTGTTACAAAGTCATTTCTACTGAATATATAGAGAAATTAATCGTTACTGTAAATGGTAAGGAAATGCTACAATTTAAATAATCGGCTTGAGATTCCGTTTTAGTTTATTACAAAGTCATTTCTACTGAATATATAGAGAAATTAGTCGTTACTGTAAATGGTAGAGAATAAAATAATTATATATATAAATAACATTTTAGCCATACACGAATTGCGTAGAATTCATCAACCAGTCTGATAAATCAGGCATTACCTGTAAGAAGGTAACTCTCCTCCGTCAGTAAAAAGTATATAGATTGGAAAAACAATAGAATTATTTCAAAATGATCCTTTGCTGTAACGGCTTCGAAAATTGTCAAAATGCAGAGAGATCGATAGACTTAAGACTTATCTATTTACTTATACGAGTCCAAAGAACACTAAAATGTAGAGTCTAATGTTAATTACAGAGAGTTCCACACTTTATGAGTTCTGTGTTCTGCAAGCAGAAACGCACGGTTATTCTCTGCTAACCTTTTGTTCCATGTCACATGGTTTGCTTAGGATACTGCAGACCAACAAGTGTTCAGAGTCCCGCCCTGTCCCACTTTCACAGCATTCATCAACTTTGATAGCCCACTGCTTCAGATTAGTCTTACACCTTATCACCCCTGTTCTCAACCAGTTGATGGTTTCGGAGTTGGCATCTTGATTATAGCTCCTCTTTTGCTGTTTTGCTGTCCATAATGATCCAGAGTTCAGTTCGTCGGAGGGGTTCTGCTGAACTTGCAATTGATGCTGTTGTAATTAGGAAGCTTCTTCCGGACTTTAGTTGTGATAGGTAGATGTGGATAACGAACAGTGGATGGATCTGTTTCTTGCTTCTTCTTTTCATTCTCTGCTGCTACCTGTCTTCTCACATCTGGAGGTGCTACTCCCATTGCGGAAACATCTTGCTGACTGGGGTGGTCTTAGGCACCCTGTGACTATGCCGCTCGTGAAGATCCACATCCACTTGACTGTCATATGCAGAGTTCCTTTAGACAAGTGCGGCGTTCTCGGCAACAAAGAAACGCAGAGCAGGTGTGGATGTGCGGAGGGTGCTGAGCTGCGCTCCCCGTGTGGTGTTTTACAGCTTGCGGTTGTTCTTATTGCATACCTTCTGTCTGGTGTCTATACATTGTTATTTGTAGGTTAAGCGCGATCCAACTTGAACCCTAGGTACTGGGAATGGACACAGTGATTTTCATTGCGTCCTCTCCAGGTGATGTTCAAGTGTCTTCTTGCCTCCTCAATGCGTAGTTCGAAAGCGCACACTTGAGTTTTATGCGGTTTAAGTTTCAAATGGTTTACTTAAGGCTTAGGCACCAAAAAGTAAAATCTTCATTCTTCTAAAAAAAGTCTTTATTCATATTATTGTATTACACATATTAACCAACTACCTGAGGACATTAGTGGGTCCTAATTTCATACACAGTATTGCAGCTATTTTCCCACACTACAGCTAAATCTTAGATTTTGATCTTACCACTACAGGGTTCCAATTATCTACTTAATCTACAAACATTATGCTACCTGCAGCGTTACAGGTGTGCCAGCGATGTATAAACCTGACGGATGTTTGGCCTGGCCCACTGAGCTGCTCCCAGTGGGCGTGCCCCTGGCACTGGGCTGGCAGGTAACTTGGTGTTGCTGCAGTCTGTCCTAGAAAACCTTATCCTATCTTATTACATGCTAACCTATTTTTAAATCTAGTGTCACAGTTGGTGGGTGTCCTATCCGTTACGTTGTACCCCTCCCCCCCCCCCCCCCAACCATAGTCCAGAGCAAGGCGGATCCCAGCCGTGAAGCGGCTGGCCAAGTTCAGGCCCGGCGGAACAGGAAAGGTGCACGGACCTAAGTTGTGATTTTTACTGGGTGTCCCTAAGAAATTTCCTGAGGACTTTATCCGATATCTCATCTGTCAATTTGTTTAAGACTTTGAAGGTGTCATCTTGCCTTAGCAGATGGTACTTGTCGTTATTCGGAAGTTATGGTTCAAATGGCTCTGAGCACTATGGGACTTAACATCTATGGTCATCACTCCCCTAGAACTGCTTATACCTAACTAACCTAAGAACATCACACAACACCCAGTCATCACGAGGCAGAGAAAATCCCTGACCCCGCTGCGAATCGAACCCGGGTCATCGAAGAGGGGGCACTCATACACCACATGTTCTGGCGTGCCTTGCACAGTGCCACAGTCACACATGGGTGTAGCCTGCTTCCCAAACCGTCGGGTAGGGTCCATGTCCAGTAAGAAAGTGCAGCATTACTTTCATAGGCATCAAGTACGTTAGCTTTACTCGTTTCTCTATGTCCGGTAACAGCTCATAAGTTCTGCGCCCCGTATCCTCGTTGTTCCACTGTTCCTGCCATAGTTCTATCCCCCAGCATAAACCCCCAGTATCTCCATTATCTTATCCCTTTTCTCCTACTTCACCCAGTACCAGGCGGCCTGCTCTCGGTTTTTAATGTCCAGTGGACAGATCCCCATTAGCACAAGAAGCGCCCCACCAGGTGTTGTTCTGTATGCTCCTAGCGAACGCAGGAGCGTATTACGCTGCACCCTTCTTACGGCCATTGCAGGCATGACCCTCGTGAGTCTGTGTGCCCAGACCCCCGATCCGTATTCTACTATTGGTGTTAGAATACTGTTGTGGTACAGTTTTATTAGATTGGGTGGAAGATGAAAGCGTTTGTGGCCTATCCCAATGAGGTTATTTAGCAGTACTAAAGATCTGTCAGATACGGTATCAGTATGCGATGCGAAGTTCCACCTCTCGTCGATGACTACACCTAGATATCGGGCCTCACGGCTCCGATGAACTGGTGAGCCATTGATTCTCACTGTGGGATTTCTGACAAGTTGGCCTTTGAGTAAGAGATATATTGATTTACTAGGCACGACAGTCATTTTAGCATTGTGGCACCATGTTGTCAGTATAGTTATGGCTATCTCTCTACTCTGGGCTCTAGGTCCTCGCGGCTGCAGCCGCCGACCGGCAGGAGGAGGTCGGCAGCGTAAAATCTTCATAAGTAAATGAAGTAAAATCTTCACTTACTTAAACTCAGCAAGGTTTCAAACCGAGGAACTTAACACGCTAAAAATGCTCTAAGGTTCTTCATATGGAAGTACTGGTGTCAGCGAGTTCACATTTACACCAGCACCATATGACGAAGTCTCTCCTACAGCGTACACACACTATTTTGTACTATTGACAAATAGTTACAGAAACAATTCGTGTCAATTTTCTGCCACTACAATTAATACCTTTCACTGCTGTTATTTCTGCCGCAGACGATGGGCGCATCGCTACCCTGGCCCAGGCGTACCTGTCGCGACAGAAGTATCACGACCAGCCGGCGAGTGATTTATGTTTCGTTCGCAAACAGTAATGCCACGTGACAGCGCATCAGATAATAGGGCTAAGTGTTTCGCATGGCTAAACCGGATGATCGCTGCACAAGGCGGCCGATGCAATCTGGCGGCGGTGGGCGTCGCCGGAATGCAGTTTGTTACCGCGGCGACGTGACGTGCTGCCCGAGCCCCGCGCCGGGCCGGACTGGATCGGTGGCCTTTGCAAACAGGCGCTTCCGCGCGGGGTCAGCGGCGCCCGCAGTCGCAAAATACGACTGGTCCTCTGAGGTGGCAGGCGGTACAAATTTCGTACAGCTACTTGCCTCACACGCCACCGCTTTCATCAAGATGCCGTCTTCCTCGACTTATGGAAGGCGTGCGATACAGCTGCGCACTATCCTTTAGTGAACAGAAAACCAGCTTACACAGTACCGGATCACATTTTTGACTAGATTTATGGCTTTCTAAGAGGTAGAACTCAACGCTTCGTTCTTAACGTAACGAAATCGACAGATGTGGAGGTAATTCCTTGAACAGTCCTAAAGTGTGTTGCAGGCCATTACTGTTTGCAATATACATAAACGATTCTGAAGATGGCAGTGGTAAAATACAGGGAGCGAAAGGCTATTTACAATTTGTACAGAAACCAGATGGCAGTTATAAAAGTCGAGGGACATGAAAGCGAAGTAGTAATTGGGAAGGAAGTGATACAGGGTTGTAGCCTTTCACCGATAATATTCAATCTGTATATTGAGCGAGCAGAGAAGGAAACAAAAGAAAAATTCGGAGTAGGTATTAAAATCCATCGAGAAGAAATAAAAACTTTGAGGTTCGCCGTTGACATTGTAATTCTGTCAGAGACAGCAAAGGACTTGGAAGAGCAGTTGAATGGAATGGACAGTGTCTTGAAAGGAGGATATAAGAAGAACATCAACAAAAGCAAAACGAGGATAATGGAATGCAGTCGAATTAAGTCGGGTGATGCTGAGGGAATTAGATTAGGAAATGAGACACATAAGTAGTAAAGTAGTTTTGCTATTTGGGGAGCAAAATAACTGATGATGGTCGAAGTAGAGAGGATATAAAATGTAGACTGGCAATGGCAAGGAAAGCGTTTCTGAAGAAGTGAAACATGGACGATATATAGTTTGGACAAGAAGAGAATAGAAGCTTTCGAAATGTGGTGCTACAGAAGAATGCTGAAGATCAGATGGGTAGATCATGTAACTAATGAGGAGGTATTGAATAGAATAGGGGAGAAGAGGAGTTTGTGGCACAACTTGACAAGAAGAAGGGACCGATTGGTAGGGCATGTTCTGAAGCATCAAGGGATCACAAATTTAGCATTGGAGGGCAGCGTGGAGGGTAAAACTCGTAGAGGGAGACCAAGAGATGAATACACTAAGCAGACTCAGAAGGATGTAGGTTGCAGTAGGTACTGGGAGATGAAGAAGCTTGCTCAGGATAGAGTAGCATGGAGAGCTGCATCAAACCAGTCTCAGGACTGATGACGACAACAACAAACGATATGCTGGACAACTTCGGAAGGTCTATCAGGTTTTCTTTGCAGATGACGCTGTTGTCTGTATGAAGGTCACAACACTAGAACACGGTAGCGAAATCCAATGTGAGCTGCAGAGGATCGGACTGGTGACGGGGTAGGCAATTGACTCTGAAGGCAAATGAACTGGGCGTGAACAGACGAAGATATTCATTACGGTACAGCTACGCCACTGATGAAAAATCAGTGTAAAGATTAACGTCCGTAAGATACCTAGAAGTAGCTAGAGTGAGCTAAGGTAGAATTCCTTTTTTCTGTTTTTGATACAATTTTTAAGGGGAGAGATATTTTAATTCGTGGATTTGGCATATTAACGGCAGAGTGTCATCGGATGCCATTCCTAATTCCCTCTTTCTTCCCCCCCCCTCCTCCTGCCCCCCCCCCCCCCTCCACGCGTGGAATTTGTGTACACAATCTGTCTGCATTTAGTATTATCCCACGTGAAAATGTAGGAACATTTTCTAAATGTTGCATATCATTAACTGAGGCAGAACGTGGATAATGAGCTATTCCAAAACTATCGCAAGATAGAACTCTGAATCCCGTAGTAGAAGACATCATGCACACATACCGGTAAATAAACACGTACAATTTTTTCATTCAACTTCATTCTACAAATAGCTCTGATAAAAAAGGCCAGCTCAAAAATTTGAAAAACAGCAATATATGCAACTAGTGGGAACAACAATATTTCTTTAAAACATCTACAGTCTAAGCGTTAAATTACATGCAACTCCTTCCAAAATGTTCCCCTCTCGGACAGATTAATTACGATACAGATGTAATAACGACCTTCAATGATTTAAAACACACATAAGAAACAATTATAACATATGTCTTGAAATGCAAGTAACTAAATCCTTTACACTCTCAAAAGGGAGGAACACTCTCTTAGGTAATGTCATCTGAATACCAAGTAACGCTGCTAAAACAGTTCTCAAATTAAGAGCCCCATTGAATAATATCCTACTCCCAAAAATGGCTTAAATAAACAAGGTTTTATCAATTCTTAGACAAAATATCAAGCAGTGAATGATGAAAACAACTTCCCCACAATATGGTTTCAAAGGCACATTGCATCACATGAATCGTATGTCAGTCAGAATTCCTCTTTCTAAGGAAAACACGTCACTAATCTCAGCCAAGAGTACAGCTATTAAGAAATAAAATATTTGATTTTAGAATATAAGAAATATCATGAATAAAGGTGCCTTCTTATATGCAGCATAATTTTAAAAGCACTACATCAATAAGCACGAACATGAGTGCCTCGCGGGGTAGCCGCGCGACCTTGGGCGCCTTCTCACGGATAGGGCGGCTCTCCCCGTCGGAGGTTCGACTCCTCCCCTGGGCATGGCTGTGTGTGTTGTCCTTATCCTAAGTTAGGTTAAGTTAAGTAGTGTGTAAGCCTAGGCACCGATGACCTCAGCAGTTTGGTCCCATAGTACCTAACCACAATTTAAAAAAAAAAAAAGAAACGAACTTGAGTACACAAAGCTAAAAGGCGCTCATGCAAAATAAATAGTGAAAAATCAGGGAACCGTCTAACCATACACTGTGCTGCTCACAATACAGACTTGAACACAACGCTCTCAGACAACGTCAGGCTGTTAAACGAGATTAAGCGGTGGTGCATATTAAGGGCAGCACGAAAGGCAGTGTGGGTGAAACCGTCAATTTTTAATTTTTCATGGAAAATTGTTGTTTGGAGTCTTCTCTTTTATTATATGTTGGATTCGTTGATTCTGGTTGACAGTAAGTATTGGTAATTTCATTTTGAAATAGTTTACCGCACAAGTAATTTCTGCACGTTCCATGAGCGCTGGTTCAGTGACGAGGAGATACCACGGGAACTATTTGCTGTATAAGGTGCAGATTTATGTTTGTTTGTGGCAAATATTGTCTGCATAAGTTGGTTGCATTGGTTGTAGCAATATGACTTCCTGTATGTAGTATAACGTATGGTATGATGCATGTTTTGCAAGGAGCATTACATCTTTCTTTGTATGGATTTTGACCTGTTGCTCGTTGAGTTTTGTTTCTGTCTTTAATATGACTCCACCAGACGTAGTATTTAAGAAGACAGGAGGTAAGGGAAATGGATTATATAGATGTCCTGTTGGAGGTTCACATCCACAGAACAAGGTTAGGGCAAACAACACTGAACAAAGTTCTTCACCATTAAGTGCTTTCGAGAACAAGCTTGTGGACAGTAATGAAGTGACACCAGTGTCAGTGATATAACTTTAACATTACGCTTAAAAGTACTAGAGACAATGTTCAATCAAATGGCATGCTGTAATTTGTGTGCTGCAGAGATAATATTTCCTAAAAACGCCTTCAAATGAAACGATTTAGTTCATTGTTTGCGAGTCTCTTGTTCTAGTTGTAAAAGCAAGAAAGAATTTTGGAAGTGTGAAAAATGTACAAACAATATTCTTTCTGAGACAAATGTCAGATATTTCTATGGGCTAAGATGCGCCGGTAAAGGCCCTAGGCCTCGAGAAAATTCTGTGTCCTCTTACGACCATGTCATATCCACACACCCCCCCCCCCCCTCGCCCCTACCCCACCTCATCAAATGGTTCAAATGGCTCTGAGCACTATGCGACTTAACTTCTGAGGTCATCAGTCGCCTAGAACATAGAACTAATTAAACCTAACTAACCTAAGGACATCACACACATCCATGCCCGAGGCAGGATTCAAACCTGTAGTGCCTAGAACCGCACGGCCACTCCGGCAGGCCTCTACCTCATCCCCGCCCCCCCCCCCCCCTCCACAGCAATGTTTCAAGGAGGTACAAAGATATTTTAGGGGAAACAATAAAAGTCACTGCAGAAGAATCAATGAAATCCGCAACACTGGAAGCAGTCAAATAAATCGATGGTAACGACGACATTTGCATAGCGTTTGAGAGATCTCGGGAGAAAAGGGACCATCAGTGTAAAAACATTGCCATGGATGCACGAAAGTGAGTACCAATAATGAAAAGAAACATTTGTTAGGAAGTCGAAAGGATTTAAAATTCAGTGGCGTCCCTCCATACAGCCCTTAAGACGTACAGCACGGCAGACGAGAAGATACTTCCAAAGACCTTTAAGGAAACGGAACGACAAATAAGGCTGATTTTCTATCGAACATTCAAGCAACACTATAAAAAACTACTGCACCAAACAAGAGTATAATAATGGGAGGCGTCCATTAAGCAACAAACGCTAACAGATGTTTGAGGTTTTCCATACCGACTTGCAACAAAAAAGGTTCGGTCACCCACTGTATTATAAAGCCTGAGGAGATGGCGACAGATTGGGAAACATCAGTGCAGTGCCTACTCAGAACTGTATTGCCGGACGTTACAACGATGAAGGACAAAGAGTTCCACCAGCATCTTTGCTCTGTATTACTAGAGCAGCACCTGAATAATAGTGTTGTGATTCCATCTGCTCAAGAAGAAGTAAGACTGGCAAAAACGAGGTTAAAGAAGAAGAAAGCACCATGACCTGAAAGAAACTGCGTGGCTGCTGTCCCCAGATTTTGGTTTGCTGACAGGTATTTTTGATGGGTTCCAAAACGATGGTTTTTCTGGACATAGCAAATGTTTGACTAGTCTTGAGGTATTTCGAATGTTAAATGGTCACGGCTTTTTCTGTGAAGTTGAGAGAATTTTCTTCGAAATGCAGTAGTGTCTGAAGAGAATACGATAATGCTCAAGCCATACTAGTAATAAGGCCATGAAGAAGCAGAACATCTACAAAAACAATTATGGCAGAAGGAATCGAATACTTTAACTCATCGAAGTGCAAATCAGCCCTCCCGAGAAATGAGGTAATGGCGAATAATTAGTGAGTTTATTGCAACCAGATGCTTAGTTTAGTTTTTGACGTAACGTGATTTCTGCACTATTTATTTATGTAAAACACCTGAAATCAGAAATGAGAGTGCAGATAACGGGAGGTAAGTTCGTGAGAACACTTACGGATGGACTGTTCCAGAAAAATAATTACTCCTGAAGAAGATCATTCGGAGAGAGCAGCTTTGGGAAACGGTGAAGCTCCTATCAGAGAGATTTTTGCGTACAGAGGCATTTCTGTATGGAAAAAGAAACTTAACCAGGCGCGCTAACACCGATACTCTCGGCTTAGCGCCAACTGCTGCTGACCAACTATGCTGTGAATGCAAGGCTCATTAAAGATACCAATAACAGGTCATTTTCATAATCAATTATTGCAGCAGCATGCTTCCGCAAGTACAATAGTAACTTTTTCATTCTAAACATGGTATTATTGATTAACTGTATAACTTTTCGTTCCTTATAACATTAATCAGAGGAAAATTGTTTGATATATGAGTCTGTTCAAATGGTTCAAATGGCTCTGAGCACTATGCGACTTAACTTCTGAGGTCATCAGTCGCCTAGAACTTAGAACTAATTAAACCTAACTAACCTAAGGACAGCACACACATCCAAACCCGAGGCAGGATTCGAACCTGCGACCGTAGCGGTCACGCGGTTCCAGACTGAAGGGCCTAGAACCGCACGGCCACACCGGCCAGCTATGAGTCTGTAATACGATCTTTTCAATACGTGTTTCGTAAAAACAAAATGCTGCCTATGTAGAACTAATTCTGCTTTAGGTAAGTAATAAAAGAAAGGTACTACTATTATTATTATAAATATTACCTTTAGATTCTTTCTGGACTGTAATATTGTTAATTTTGATTTTCGAGGGCAGCACAATACAGAATTCGTTGAACAACCTACTTTCAAAAGGCTGTATTGCATCAATTACAACATTTTAGTGTCAATAAATACTCAGGTCCATTTGGTAGATTGTGGAGTATTTGTTCATATTACACTATAAGCTGTGTTTCTAATTAGTTCCCTCTCTTAGTCATAGAAACTTGTTGTAGTGTATTCAAAGATAATTCCAGAACTTACTTAGATTTTAAAGACTACGGTTTCTAATGTTATTTTACCCGACATGTATTGCCTGTCTCAGACCTCTTTTCTTTTGACACCAGAACCAATTTTAAATGGAAGGCCTGGTCTTGGTACACTGTCCGCCGTCGTAAAAGTTACTAGAATTGCCAACAGTACTATAGTGGCAGTGGTTCGAAATTTGTTTGAATCACATGCATCAGCTGGTAGTCTGTGGGATCAACGCGGCTCATAGGTTAGTGATCAGCCGTAAATTAAAAATGCTCTACGGCTGGTCTCTCTTGTTTTCAAATTGTGGCGTTTGCCAGTATTTTCAACTCCTATGCTGTCTGTATTTCTTAGCTTATTTGGGGGGGGGGGGGGGGGAATGCAGTCTACTTTCAAAATTAGCTTGTTTAATTGAATAACGACTGATACGATTCAGTGTAAGAAGTCATTCTTTTCCGATTGTTTAGTAACATTATCTAATGCTACCAACTTAATACAAGCTTAATCCACGCATTTAGTCCACGTTTTAGGCAGTGGGCTACTTCCCTCTTAGAGCAGACGACCATGACTGATTCGCTCCGGTGATTACTCTGCACCCACGGGATCCATTGCGAATGAGTAAAAGTAACAGGTATAGTGATTCATCAACAGTTTGTCCAATCAGCTACCTATCCCTCCGAGACTTCGTACCCCATGGCTATATTGTCCACAAGTAATTGTGCTCATTCTTCTCTTGCATGACGTAGAAAAAGCACGTTATGACGTGTAATATGACTGTCAAATATCAGTTTGAAATTTTGTTTCAGCTCTATTATGATTGCATGACAATTAAGTGTATCAGCGTGGTACACTGCGCTGGGAGAGGAAATTGATTTTTGGATCAGAAGTGAGTTTGTTCGGCTCAGCAGTCCCGTGGGGATAGCGGAAGGCTTTACACAGTATCTCAAAAGCAGGGAGCGAGTGTCTTCTGGGCGGAAACCAGTTTTCGCGGAAACTTTTCCTGTTTCCTGAAATGGTTTTTGTGGACCCGTTTGCCACAGGCACGGTTCCGCTGGTTGCCACAGCTTTCGCCTGAGGGCGAAATTTGCCTTTCTGTCCGTACATCAAAGAGGAGCCACCTATCGGTGCTTACCTAGCGTGAGGAAATCGTTGTTTCCCTCCAAGAGTACGGACCCTCCAATTCAAATTAACACCCCTACCACCGCATGCAGTTCTGACCGATGGAGACTGCCTGGGACCAAAACCAACCTCAAGAATTTAGAAAAGCACAATAAAACACAGATAACGTTAAAAAAAAGAATAAGCCACTGTGATCACGGCTGAAGGTCTTACACGCCAAGAATGGCAATAAATTAAGAATGTTTGAGAACTCGCTGCAATTACAACTTACAGGTATTGGAATATTAAAAAGTAAGTGGCCACAAACACAGCAGAAGGTATCATACTTTAGGAATGGCAGTAAATAAGGTTTTAAGGCTCACTGCTAAAATACAAATATCGAATTATTTTTTTCAAAGCAAATGACCACAATGACGGCTAAAGGCCTTACACGCCAGGAACGGCAATCATATAAAAAATTTCGAAAGATGCTGTAAAACAGCAAATACAATCAAAGGTTAACTAAAAGAAACAAGCAACTGAACGCCAAACGGGTGAAATAAGATGATAGTAACCTTGTAACACAACCCTTACACTGCTAGATTTATTCCAGAAGACGACAGGAACTATTAACTAGACGTACATAACCTTTAATGTAGGCATTAAAAGATATGTTAATACATAATACAATAATAAAACACAAGGTCCAGTCACAGACGGTGGTCCAGGAATCAACCTCTGAGAGGGTCTGGCAACAAACAATTTCGCAAGCGATGAGATAGGCAGCCAAGAGTTGCATTCACTTCACAAGATGACAACTCAGACTAGTGGCAGTCCAACGAACTAGTGATAATCTTGCTGAAACTACCCGACGTCCGACAACCGAATGCAACGATGGTACCATACGCCAAAGCCAGAACTGGTGGTCTGCACTATGTCCCCAGAATACTGTGCTTTGAGCGCCAGAAACGAGAAAGGAGCCACTACCAGATTTCGGTCCGATTCCACAAAACGGAAAATCCCAAAACCAAGTACCAAATGAGTGACATCAAATTCATTAGGCACACAAGCGCAAACTGAACTCACTGTGGCAACGCTGATGACGGTTGGCAGAATGAAACAAATCTCTTCGTTGCTTTATTAATTCGCACACCGTCTAATTACTGAGCCAAGTGCTTTTAACATAGTAGGGACTTCAAGTACTAAGCGGTACGCAGATCCACCAAACCGCACGTGATGGCTTGATGATAATCTGTCACAACATCACATACATAATACGGGGCCCACATGGGTGACTGAATCCACTCTACTTGGATTGAAATGCACCCATCTTAAAGCTTGCTGGATCAGGTTTACGACGAGGTCGTTCACCCTCGTGACCGCAGCCCTTCCATCCGGCAGTACATAGGTGCTACTAGAGCTCCTAGCGTGTTCGCACACTGCGCGGACCTGGCTGCTCCTGAGTCCCCAACCAAACTGCCACACTCACACGACACCGAAAAACGAGGACGCCGCCCCAAAGATAGCGCAACAGTTACTACATATCGATAACCGCCGCTGCTGCCACTAGCGGATAGGTAACGCTTACGAAACGAGTGGCGCCAGGCAAGACGAGAAGAAGACAAACAACCGCAACCATGCCAACTAAAGGATACGGTCTGGCCTCCAACAGAGAGCGGAAACCTACAAACAGCACCAACACGAGTCGCAGCATGGCTCAGATATACTTCTTTACAACACGAGGCATATGCCTTTCAGACTGTTAACTTTAAGAGCACCCCCTGTTCATTATAGTCAGTCGAGAGAAGAACGAATCCTCTGCACTAAGGTGAGTGAGGTGTACATGTAGCTCATTAACAGATGAAGTGGAAAAATGGTCACCTCTGGAGACGATAATATTGACTGGACTACACTCTCTGGAATTTTGAAGTTAGCAAACATAAACTGCAGGGAGCGAAGGGTTATTCAGAACTTGTACAGAAATTAGACTGAAGTTATAATACTTGAAGGATATGAAAGTGAGGCAATAGTTGAGAATGGAATGAGACTGGGCTGTATCCCATCCCTGATGTTATTCAGTCTCTACACTGAGCAAACGGTAAAGGAAACAAAAGAGAAATAAGTAAAGAACAACGAAGTTCAGATAAACATTTTGAGGTTTGCCGACGACATTGAAATTTTGTCAGGAACGGCAAGGGACTTAGAAGAGCATTTCAACGCAGTGGGTGGTGTCTTGGAAAGAGGTTTAGAACATGAGCGTCAACTGAGGCAAAACGAGGTTTGTGGTATATAGTTGAATTAAATCAGGTGGTATTGAATACATTAGGTAATGAAATGAGACACTGGAAGTAGTGGCTGAGTTATCGGAAGAAAGGTAACGATGAACAAAGTGGAAAGGATATCAAATGTAGATCGATAGTAGCAAGAAAAGCATTTCTGAGAAAGGTAAATAAGATCGAACATAAATTTAAATGTTAGCTACACTTCTGTGAAGGCATTTGACTGGAGTGAGCTTTATAGAGAGTCAAACGTGGCGACAAGCAGTTCAGAAAAGATGAGAACAGAAGGCTTTGAAATACAGTGCTGCAGAACGATCATGATGATTAGATGTGTGATTCGAGCAAGTAATGAAGAGCCTTTTTGGAGAAAAAAGAAATTTATTGCATATCCTGACTGAAAGAAATGATCGGTTGATAGAACACATACTGAAGCATCAAGGAATCCTCAATTTGGTATCGGAGGGATGTGGGGAGTGTAAAAATTGTATCGGAACACAAAACTTGGAATATCAAGCAGGTTAAAATGAATGTTGCTTTCACACAAGAGACGTATAGAGAATGGTCTAACGTGGTAGGCTGCATAAAACCAATCTACGACTGACCGTATCAACAACAGGACACCGACAAAGAGGAAATGGTTTACAATGAAGTGCACAAAACACGCCCTGCATGAAAACTTTGATGCTACAGCCGCAGCTGCATCATATTCCGCAAGCCAGTTAATGGTGTCTGGCAGAGGGTACTGATGACTCCAACCCCGTTCCACTTGCGAATAGTGCGTGGGAAGAATGATTGCCGGTAAGCCTCTGTATTGGCTCTAATTTCTCAAATTTTCTCCTCGTGGCCAATACGCGAGATGTCTGTGGTGGGAAGTACTATGCTGTCTGACTTCTCCTGAAAAGTGCTGTCCCGAAATTTCAATAGTAAACCTCTCCGTGATGCACAACGCCTCTCTTGTAACGTCTGCCAGCGGAGTTTGTTTAGCATCTCCGTAACGCTCTCTCGCCAGCTAAACGATCCCGTGACGAAACGCGCCGCTCTTCGTTGGATCTTCTCTATCTCCTCTATCACTCCTACCTGATTGGGATCCCAGATAGGTGAACAATACTCAGTAATCGGACGAACAAGTGCATTATAAGCCACTTCTTTCGTGGACGAGTTACATTTCCTTACAGTAGGAATATGAAAGTAATGATGAGTAGCAGAAATGACGCTAGCGATAAATTTTGGGAACATGAGGTAGAAGAAGTGAACGTATTCTGGCACCTTCAGAGCAAAGTAAGATTTGGCAGCCGATTAGAGAGGTATTAAAAGACAGACTGACAGAGGAATAAAGTTTATTGCTAGACAAAACAAGTTTCCTAGTTCAAACATCGGCCTTAGTTTAACTAAAGGAATTGTACGGTAATTTGTAGCATAGCACTGTATGGAAGTGAACATGGGCAGCTGGAAAACCGGAAAAGAAGATAATAGACGTATTTCAGATAGTCAATTAAGTGGGCTGATAAGATAAGAAGTAAGGAGGTTCTTCGCAGAATCGATTAGGGAAGGAACATTTGGAAAACATAAAATGGAAGAGTAATAGCACATTTGTTAAGATATCAGGGAATAACTTTCACGGTACTTGAGGCAGTCGTAAAGAATATTGAGGCTATTACATATACAATGGATGACGTTGGCTGCACTTATATGAAGAACGCAGAGCGAGAGAGGGAATCGAGGCAGGGCACATAAAACAGTCAAAAGACTGATGACAAAAAAGAGAAAAAGCGGTGAAAGAAGGAGCTTGGCTGAAGGTTGCAATCAGTAGTTCCACCACAATGATTGTCTCTATCCATGACTGCTAATCTGCATTGTACCTGGAGGAAGTTGTGTAAGTTATTAAAATACACGTGTTTTCTTTGGTATTGTTTCTTTATCACCTTGTTATGCATTAACCGTTGACAGCGCTGTATGCATTTCGCAGAGTCTTAGCCACACAGCTACGTGTCACAGCGTCGCTGCAGCCTTGCCTTCCTGTGTCCGGAAGACTTCCTCAGTTCAGAGGCTGCCTGCTGAGAGATATGAATGGAACAAACGGCTACCGTGCAGCTGTGGAGTGTGTCCACCCCGTATTAGGCGGCGCTTGGGTCGCACCAGTGACTCAGGCGCTCCGGAGGTCGCGAGTCCTTCGGAAGAGCCGCCCAAGAAGGCGGCCGCGGTCGCTCGTGTCCTCATATCGCCCGTCATCGCAGCCGTTCCGTGTCGCTCACTTCGTTTTTCACTCCTCAGAAAGAGCGATGGATCGCGGCGGGCGCCGCGGCGAGTCAAGGAGGACCGGTGAGCGCGGGCAGCCGGAACCGCGCATGCGCGATGCCTCGCCCCGCCCCGCCCTAGCCTAATACCCGAAGAGCTGAGCCGGAATCATTCGTAGAATTCTGTCGCAGTACCGAAATAGCGTGCCTACTGCCGGCAAGAGCAAAATGAAATTTCCTGGCAGACTGAAAATATGTACCTCATCATATCTCGAATCGGAGATCATCTGCTAGTCCTTACCGAGGAAAAGCTAAGACTTTTCGCTGCAGAGTAAAAACCCATTCTAGTAGTGAAATTGCGTAAGCAGCAAATTCGTTTGGAAGGGAATGGGTATTATTTTTTGCAGCAGTGTTGGATCAGTTATATCCGCTCCTTTCTCCTAAACACGGGTATGGTGCGTCAAACTAAGTATTAAAGCCTCATTCACTTTGCCATCCTTGTGTGCACGAAAAATCGGTTCGTCCATATGTGTAGAAGTCCTTCAACTCATCGCTCTTCTACCATATAATTCCTTTCGATTTCTGAAAGCACAGTTCTCATACCATTAAATAATGTGTTCTGCGAAGCGCACGCACAGCTGTTAGCCACAGATACACGAGAGTAGAAGGCTAAATGCTCGGAGTTGTACTGATGTGACGAAAGTCATTGGTACCTCCCAATAACGTGTCAGATCAGCTATTGCCGGACGTAGTGCAGTAGCTCAACGTGGCATGGCCTCAGAAAGTCGTTAGAAATCCCTTGCAGAAATACTGAGCCATGCTGCCTCTATAGCTGCTCAAAATTACGGAAATGTTGCTGGTGCAGAATTTTGTGCACAGACTGACCTCTCGATTATGTCCCAGAAATGTTCAATGGGATTCATATAGTGCGATCTGGGTGGCGAGACCATTCACTCGAGTTGTGCAGATAGTGGTTCAAACCAACCGCGAACAATCGTGGCTCAGTGGCATGACATCATTGTCTGGGAGAATGAAGTCCCTGAACGGCTGCAATTGGTCTCCAGGTAGCCGAACATAACCATTTCCAGTCAATGATCGGTGCCGTTGAACAAGAAGACCCAGTCCATCCCACGTAAACACGGTCGACACCACTACGGAGTCACCGCCAGCCTTGTTGACAACTTGGATCCATGGCTTCGTTGGGTCCTCGCCTCACTCGAAATCTACCATCACCTCTTACCATCCGACATCCGTTCTCATCTGAGGAGAGAACTGTTTTCCAGTCGTGTAGGGTCCAACCGATATGGTCACGAGTACAAGAGAGGCGGCTCAGGAGATGTCGTGCTGTCAGCAAACGCGGTCGTTTACTGTCCCAGCCCATTAACGCCACATTTCGTCGCACTGTCCTAACGTATACGTTCGCCGTACTTCCAACCTACGTTTATGCGTTTACTTCACGCAGTGTTGCTTGTCTGTTCGTACTGACAATTCTACAGAAACGCCATTGCCCTCGGTCGTTCAGTGAAAGCCGTTGGCCCCTCCATTGTCTGTGGTGAGAGGTAATGCCTGAAATTTAACATTCTCGGCACACTCTTGACAACGTGGATCCCGGATTACTGATTTCCCTAACGATTCCCGATGCATCTGGCTGCAACTACTATTCCGCTTTCAAAATCTGTCAATTCCCGTCGTGCGGCAACAATCACGTCGGAAACCTTGTCACATGAAACACTTGAGTGCAAATGACAATTGGGCCAATGCACTGCCTCTTTATACCTTGTGTACGCGAAACTACTGTCATCTGCATATGTGGATATCGATGTCATTTTTTCTCACCACAGTGTATATTGGCAGTAGTGGAAAGTGCACATTGTCTGCTAGTGTCTCAAAACTGAAGGGTAGGGTTCCTTTCATTGTTCTTCACTTGACATTAATCATTTAAGGACTAAGTGGCCACAGAGTTGGTGTCATATTAAGCGGTAATTAATTTCTGAAAACGCAATGTTTCTTAGCTACGTGAACAGATTTGTGAGGCAAACTAATCCTCGCTCCCGACCATTAAGGGTTAAAAAATGCAACCTACCATACAAGGTGGGGAAAATTCTCAACGCTAACCGCTGTTGCAGCGACACGATGCTACACATGAAGACTGTGTGTTTCGTTTGACCATTATTATTGAGAGTTGTTGCTACATTAGTTTTCCTGCATTACGAAGAAAGAGGGACACTATTTTTTTTTTAAATATTAAGCACCATCTTGAAACTTTCTGGCAGATTAATATTCAGTGACAGTCGTTAAGGGATCTTTGCCTTTTACGACTAAGTGCTCTGCCCACTGAGCTGCCTATGCACGACTTAGCACGCGACGTCACAGCCCTGCTTCCGCCACAACTCTCCACCTCTTCAACCACCTTCCAAACTTCAGAACTTTTCCTACATACTTTGCAGCAGTCGCTCTCCAGGAAGAAAGAATACTGCGGTGAAGTGACTCAGTTACAGCCTAGAGAGTTCTTTGCAGAATGAAGGTCTCAGATTCAGATCCCAGCACGACACCTAAATTTAATGTACCATCGAATCAGCTCACACACCGCTACAGAGTGAAAACTCAATGTGTAATAGGTGAGAGGTTCCCGTCATTCGTACATAAAGTGTATGATGAACATTCATGAATAGTCTACAAGATCTTTGAAGGAATAAATCGCTGTACACATTCTTTCCCAGTAACGTACGGGCCAACAATCTCTATTGCGTTCATAAGAAGCAGTGACTTAATTACACAACTTTTTATTGTTATAGACGTTTTCCTTAAAGTAATTTATTTCTATCTATCGCTCTCGAACAGAAAATTACTTACTCGGTTAATTCATAGAAAAAAAACCTTGGAACATGCGTGACTCTGCGTAATAAATGGGATAAAACTGGTTATAAAATCTGCTCGGGAATCGCAAATGAATGAAGGCGCTAAGCGCTACTGCCGTGGCAATCTGCTGGTATCTAGATGTTCTGGGCGGGTGTAGTGACTTCATGTGTAAAGGCAAAACCAGCAGTTTCACTTCAAGCTGTAAATTTGCAGTTTGACGTGATTGCTCCTGGTCTATATCCTCTTACAACATTTATACGCATTTCTGCTCAAGCTTAACGTTTTATTTTTAAATAGTTTCTTGTTGACCTTTCTATACTTAATGTTTTACTGGGGTGACATAAATAATAAATAAATTCTTCGTTATTATATCACTGATTTATGTTTGTTGCTTTGATTCATAGTTTATTGTGTTTCATAAACGTGCCCATAAAATGCTAATTATTCTGAAGCAAGATGGCGATAATGAATGCAAGATCCTACTTAAAAGCCTCAGTACAGAAAAAACCTAAGTAATTGAGCAAAGTCCGAACATGATCCTATTTTCTTTTAGGGTTAGACCGGAATGGTAATATTCTGTGAAATGGATTATGCATATACGAGATTCTTTAAGGAACTCATGATTCGTTAATAGTGCTTGAGAGGCAGCGACCCATTACTATTGAAACAAGTTTTCAATTCGCTTATGATGGAAGAGAGCGGAATTGTACGCTGTCGAAATGTGAACAGATCGGAAAAAGTCTGTCAGGCATCATTATAGACGTCGGAGTATCTGCATCGCCATTCAGGACAGATTCAAATACTGACTAAAAAACCGTATCTATAAGGTAATCAAATGAAAATGATACAGATGGAAAAAGTACGTAAACCATTCAATATTTCAAAAATAATGGCCATAACCGGTAAAATATTTATCCCACTTTGAGACAAGACTGTTAATGCCTCTATTGAATAACGGTTGTGATTACATACGGCAACATGATTGTACTCAAATGTGCACATCTTCGACGCCCAAAC
Organism: Schistocerca piceifrons; assembly: GCF_021461385.2. Taxonomy (NCBI): domain Eukaryota; kingdom Metazoa; phylum Arthropoda; class Insecta; order Orthoptera; family Acrididae; genus Schistocerca; species Schistocerca piceifrons. Next base: position 519,882,300 of record NC_060139.1, on the reverse strand, counting down.
ATGTCTTTTTTCAAGGCTCGAAAGAAATGGAAGTTTCATGGGGAGAGATCGGAACTGTAATGGCTTCTCAGCAAAACGTCTGCAACGTTTTCGAAAGAATATGCCAACAAAATGCCTGCCTACTTGTCGCTAAGTTATTTCCGTGTACTCTGAAGAAATTTCACTGGGAAGGCGTAATACATCCTCCGTACAGTCCTGAGTCTCCTCACGCGATGTTCATAGTTTTGGAGGCCTGAAGCCCCTTACAGATGCGGCTTCTTAGTCCACATTTGAATCTGTCCCGCATGATGGTGCAGTTACTCCGTCATCTGCACTAAAGCTAGACACACATTTCCGTAGTTGTTTAACCTTCATCAGTACATATTACGTACGTTTTGTCCATTCAACTCTCTTCCAACATCAGAGAATCCAAAATTGCTTCAGAAGTAATCGTTCCGCTGCGTCTCAAGCTCTATAAAAAGTCATGGTTGCCTTAAAGAATTCAGTATATGCGCCTTCCACTTCACACAATATTTCAGTTGCGACCTGAACTTCGGTCAGTTATTCAGGTTCTTCATATACTGAGGTTTGTAAATAGGATCTTATTGCATGCGTTATCTCCATCTTACACCTGAATAATTGGCATTTTACGGGCACATTTATAAAACCCAATTGAGCAGAAGTGCATATAAAAATTGTAAGAAGATATCGACGAGAAGTAATCGTTTCAAGGTGTAATTTACAGCGTTAAGTGAAACTGCTTCTCAATTCCCTCCCAGAACACGTGGAGACCAGCAGATCGTCACGGCAGCAGAACTTCGTGCCTCCATTCATTTGCGGTACCCGAGCTGATTTCACAACCAGTTTTATCTCCTTCATAATACAGAGTCACGCACGTTCCCAATGTTTTCGTCTGTGAATTAACCAAGTAAGTAATTTACTGTTCGAGACAGATAAACAAATGTAGCATAAAATTACGAAACAGGTCGTGCCTTTAATAAGGGATTTCAACAGCTGCAGGCTTTGTATTCAACATAATACAGTCAAAACTAGTAGTAACTGTAATACTGTCAGTAACAGTAACTATAGTAGTAAAAATAATAATAACAGTAATAATAATAATGACAATAACAGGGACAATAATGACGGTGGCAGATAGGAAAAACAATTTATAGGTGTACAAAGTAGACGTTTTCTGATATAGCGAGTTCTAAGGAAAGAAAATTTAAGGAGACTGCATCACTTAATAAACAATACTGGGAAATGAAGAAGATTTGGTTGGAAAGAAGACCATACAAGGGTAATGAGTACATACAGGGTGAACGATAGTCCTTATTGTAGGTTTAGTAGATATGTGATTTACTCAGATTATTCCAGAGTTGGGTTCCTGCTACTGAGAAGGACTTTGAAAATGTGACTGAACGATTGAGTGGGACAGAAAGGACTTTTCCCTGGTGGGAACGCCTGTTTCTGCCCTGTTGTTGACACAAGAGCGTTAAGGTCCAGGAGAGGTATGAATGACGTGTTCGTAGACAAGTCAGTAAAGAAGAAGTATAGAAACCTATGTGCCCTATGTGCTTATCTGCTAGCAACCAGCATACCCGTGCATGGGATTGTGAAATACACGTAAAAATCGACACATCACGAAATAACTATGGAAGTTGATCACAAATTGATACTCACACAGGTATCGATGGAAAATGGAGAATTGTAAACTTTGGAGACTGATGAATGAATGTGTGACACTGCAGCGCAATTTCACAGCGCCGCTGGGAACGGTAGGGGGCATGTCTGTACTAAAGTATTTGAGAATATCATTCCTGTACTCAGTTGGACAACAGCTATATATCGCAGACAGTCGAGTAAACAACACACGCAGATATCAACATGTGAGAGAGGGCATATGGTTGGGTTCAAAGAAACTGGTTAGAATAAGCGGCGAACATGTCGACTTTTAAATCTGCCACTATTTGGCTATGTAGACAAGAATGAGTGAACCATGAGCAAACACAACGTCAAGAAGGAAGCGATCGACCTAGAGATATGATGGAACGAGAGGATGGAACAATCGTCAGAGAGGCAACCAGAGCTCCGGATTCATTATTATCGTAGATACGACGTGCAACTGATGCTTCATTGAACACAAGGACCATTAATAGGCGGCTCAAAGAGAGCGGGCTGAGGTGACGCCACCCGCTGCGGTGAATATCGTTGATCTGTGCACAAAGCCCGTTTGTAGTGATGTTGGGCACATTCGGCCTTGAATCTCATTGACTGGACTTGTCTTCACTGACGAACCCCGCTTCCAAATAAGCCCGGATGACAAACGAAGATATCTAGAGGCGCCAGCGCTAGTGGTTGGATACCAACTTGACTCACGCCGCCATAAGACCCGACAAACAGGAGGTAGAGCTCTGGAGGTGACCAATTTGTTTTCCGTCCCTGGAACCCATACAGCGTCGCTGTTTGTCGACGATATTCTACTATTTCGCTGCTCTTCATGGCAAGGCATCCTGGGCTCACAATGCAGCAGGCTAATGCCTGACTGCTCGCGATGACAGTAGCTACTGTTTGTTTCCACGCTTGCCAAACCCTACTTTGGCCAGCAATTTCGCCAGATCTCTTCCCAGATGAGAATATTTGGAGGATTGTGGGCAGGGCCCTCCAGGCAGCTCAGGATTTTGACGGTCTAACGCGCCAACAGGACAGAATTTGGCACGATATGCCTGCGGAGATCAATCAATGCCAAGCCGAATAAGTGCTTGCGTAAGTGCCAGAGTTGGAGCATTGCGTTATTAACTTGCTCAGTTTGTGAAGCTCTTTCTCTTGAATAAATCATCCAGTTGTTCTGAAGTAGTAATTATTTGTTTGTCTTTAAATGTACACCATACAAGCTGACTGTCACAACATTTGTATAGTGCATTTACGGAGCGTCCTTTTTTTTTCTTAGTATCATCAGAAAGTCGAACATTACAAACGCACTTGGGCATTAATAACCAGTTCCAGAGGTCGTAGCTTTCCTGAGAAAGGCCTTGCAGGATAACAAGACGGCCGGCCCGGGTGGTCGAGTGGTTCTAGGCGCTACAGTCTGGAATCGCGCTGCTGCTACGGCCGCAGGTTCGCATCCTGCCTCGGGCATGGATGTGTGTCATGTCCTTAGGCTATTTAGTTTTAAGTAGTTCTAAGTTCTAGGGGACTGATGACCTCAGATGTTAAGTCCTATAGTGCTCAGAGCCATTTTTGATAACAAGACTGTAGTCAAGAATTGCAAGGTCACGAGGTAAAAGCTTTTGTAATTTTGCAGGCCATGAAGGATGCTGATGTTTTCTTGCACATTGCAGTTACGTGCTCAGTCCAATTTAGATTAAAGTTACAGTATCTTCGTAAAGCAATATAACCAGTATGCTTGGTTTTGTAATTCGGATTTTGGCATCTTCAGGTTGTGCCGCATTCAGACACAGCGAGTGTAGCGCCAGTGGGCAGACGCAGCTGCTCCGCCTCTGCCTTCCGTCGCTGTCCGCTGCGGCCCAAGCTCTGTGGCGGCCCCCGCGGGGTACGGCTCTCGCGGCCGGGCCGGCGTCCGGCGGGTGGCGCAGGGCGTGGCCGCCGCGGCTGCGGAGCTTCCCGCGTGACCTCGATCCGAGGCGCTGCGAGGCGAGCCGAGGCGAGGCGAGGCGGCGCACTTTCACGGAGCGGCAGAAACACGCCCTGGCCTGGGATCACCGGCGCAAGGTCGCTCTCTCGCCGTCTCTCTCGCTCCTGCTGGCGGCTCGCGGCCGCATCGCGGGCTGCTGGCTGCGGGCGGCGGGCAGCCCCGCCAGCGGCTGCTTCCTGCGCAACGTATCGCACCGGCCGCGGCCGCTGCCCGTCCACCGCTTACGTAACGACATTCGGACTGGAATAGCTCGGACCGGCCCTGCCCACACTCAGCGAGTGTCACCTCGACTCAGGACAATTAGACAGAGAGACTTGTGGCCGCTCCGTCGCCTTATCCGCGTCAAACGGCTAACTGTAAAATCGTCCTCTCGCCAGAGCGGTCGAGGAGTACAGCTAAGCCGTCTTTACTAGTCTCACGTACGAGTCAAATGAAAACCTTAAATATTTTTTAAAATATTATTTATCGTGCAGATGTGGTACAAAGCTGTGTCACTTTTCAACATAATCTCCCCCACGCTCAAGGCAAGACCTCCAGCCCTCACAAAGTGCGTAAATTTCCTTAGAAAAAAATTCTTTCGGTAGTCCACGTAACCACTCATGCACCGCGTGGCGTACCTCGTCATCAGAACGGAAGTTCTTTCCTCCCATTGCGTCTTTGACTGTGCAAACATATGGAAATCACTTGGGGCAAGGTCCGGTGAGTATGGTGGATGAGGAAGACACTCAAGATGCATGTCTGTGATTGTTGTGTAACATGGCAAGAACTATTCCCCTTACATGAAGTCATTAAAGATCACCTAACTCACACTGAGCGATCAGTAGGGCTGAACAAAAATGACCGACAAGGCACAATGCATCTTGTAGAGGATATAGTATGGACGTATTGGAATAATTAAAGTTGGGTGATGGTTTTAAAGTAATTCACACGACATGAAAACTTTGTGGAAACGCGTCGATTTACTGAAGGCTAGCTTATCCCAGGGAAGTATTTAGAGTTGACCGTGGCCGGCTGGGGAGCGGCGAAGGGAAGCGACAATAGGCACCTTAGGGTGGCTCAAGCTCTGAGAAAGCGGTAACAGGGCATGGCCTCCAGCTGACTTAAGATGAGTGACAGTGAGTGGATGGTTGACCCCATGCTGGTGTACCGGGAAGCAGATGGAGAACTTGTATGCCTGTTGATAAATGTCCATTGTCCCGTTTTCAGCGAAACATGCGAGAAAGCTGCGCAAAGCTACGGTGGAGCGGTCAACAGAGGCCAAAATATGCGTGTTCGTGACTATAGGAACTTCACGCTGAATTCACAGTCTGCGGAGTCTGAAGTAAATCGGTGAAGAGCGACAGAATGAAATACGCTGGCCTCTGATGGGAATGTAGGACCAAGGAATTTGAAGTACTCTCCTGGGAGCCAGAATTCCGGAAAAATTGGTGTTTTGTGCAGACGATAACCGTGATGGGCGGCCTGGGAGGAGCTAAATAGCAGAAGTTGAGAGGAAGGGAAATTTTGTGGGAATTTGTTCACTTTCCAGAGCAGGCATTGGTCAGTGCTGGGAAGCGACGCATAATTAACGTGACTTGCGCTGCAATTGGTAAGTGATTTTGCTGGAGGGGAATCTGAGGCGAAGAGCGGACTGGGAGAAGTCTCCGTAGTGGTCTTCCGGTCCCAGCTTGCCTAGAGTGCGGACATGTCGTTCTTTACTCAGCTTGCCTGAGAAAGATGAAGCATCTCTGCAGTTTAGGACTTAGCAAATGGAACGACTGAGCTTGGAGATAGAAAGTTTTGGTTCAGCTATGTACTGAGCAAGATAGCTAGGAGTGAATAGACGAGTGCAGCTTTGCAGCACCACGAGGCCGGCTGACGTCCTCACAATGACACCGCCCCGCCACGCTGAATTTGATGATATTGCACCTGCTCTGGCTTGAATTAGGCCACTGTTTAATTTGTTGGATCACGTCGGCAAAGTTTCCACGAGGGTTGCATAGGCTGTGTATTGGGGAATTCTTCTCACACTTCGCATTACGCCTGGGTCGGTCAATAGGAATTAATTTTGATTTATCGCGCTTTACTCCACATAAAAGCAATTTATTACCACTGCCTGATAGGAGAGTCATGTAATGTGATGATTGAAGGACGGGAGTTAAAATAAATTTGTGCCAATCGACTGCATCTGTTTTCAATCAAGTATCTGAAATCCCAAGTCACTTCCTTAATTAATTTTATGTTCATCATTTGCATCTGGTGTTCATTAGCTGAATATAACATCAATGTGCACCCCTTTTTAGTTAAAAGTGACCAATTCCGAATCAATTAATGTCAACACTGCCACTGCAGTTCAATCAGGAGTCACAGAGCCTTATTACTTTCTTTGTGTTATCCGATATTGCGGCAGTTCTGCACTCTCTGTTGATCTGTTAGTCAATTAGCTGGGGTGAACACACGCCAAAACCAGATGAGTGACGGGTGGGGTGTTACAGTTGCAACTGTTGTAAGGGCAGTGTGGAGCCTTACATTGACATGTTGCAAAAGGACGCCTGCTGACAGCAATCCACGTCGCTTTGATTTGACTGCAGGCCGCAGATGATTTTTTAGGAGATCTGTGTACGATGCACTGGTGACAGTGGTACCTCTTGGCATGTAATGCTTCAAAATGACTCCTTTTTCGTCCCAAAAGAGAGTCAGCATAACCTTCCCTGCTGATGGTTCTGTTAGAAACTTCTTTGCTTTTGGTGATGAGGAATGGAGCCATTCGTTTCCAGTAACGATTCTTGCAAAGAAGCCATCATCTTCTCGTTCAAAGCGCCGAAGAAGTTCTTCACAAGCATCACCACGTCGTTCTCTCATTTCAGGAGTCAGCTGCTGTGGCATCCATCTTGCAGACACGTTGTGAAACTGGAGCACATCATGCACAGTGTGGTGTTCTGTCGCACGACTAATCTGTAAACATGCTGCAGTGTCATTCAGTGTCACTCGGCGGTTTTCCTTCACTATGGATTCAACTGTTGCAGTGTTCTGTGGAGTCACAACTCGTTGTGCCTTACATGGACGAGGAGCATCTTCCACTGAAGTCACACCATTCGTACGCTTGCTGCTGTGACAAACATGCATCACCATACTGAACCTTCATTCGTCGATGAATTTCAGTAGGTTTCACACCTTTACTACGCAAAAACCGAATAACAGAACGCTGTTTTTCCCTGGTGCAAGTCGCAAGTGGGGTAGCCGTCTGTATACTGATACTGGACGGTATGTGTGCATCTGCACTATGCTGCCACCTACAGGCCTTCTGCACACTGTTTGTAGCACGCTTACCAACTTACAGGATAACGGCTGGAAATTTCGATTACAAATTTAAGGTTTTCATTTGACTCACCCTCGTATGTATTATATACATACACTGAAGCGCCAAAGAACTGGTATAGGCATGCGTATTCAAAAACGGAGATATTGTAAACGGGCAGAATATGAGGCTGCGTTCGGCAACGCCTATAAGAGACAACAAGCGTCTGTCGCAGTTCTTAGATCGGTCACTGCTGCCAGAATGGCAGGTTATCAAGATCTAAGTGGCTTTAAACGTGTTGCTATAGTCGGTAATCGGCGCACGAGCGATGAAACACAGCATTTCCGAGGTAGCGATGAAGTGGGGATTTTTCCTTGCGACCATTTCACGAATGTGCTCTGAACATCAGGAAACTGGTAAAGCATCAAATGTCCGACATCGCTGTGGCCGGAAGAAGATCCTGCAAGAACGAGACCGATGACGACTGAAGAGAATCGTTCAGCGTGACAGAAGTGCAACCATTTCACAAATTGCTGCGGATTTCAATGCTGGCCTGTCAACAAGAAGACCCACTCGTCCATTCTTGATGACCACACAGCACAAAGCTTTACGCCTCGCCTGGGCCCATCAACACCGGCATTGGACTGTTGATAACTGGAAACCTGTTGCCTGGTCGGACGTGTCTCATTTCAAAATGTATCGAGAGGGTAGACGGGTACGGATAGGGAGACAACCTCATGAATCTATGGACCCTGCATGTCAGCAGGGGACTATTCACGCTGGTGGAGGTTCAGTAATGGTTTCAGGCAGGATCCACAGTTTCGTTCGATACTGAAACACTATTCTAGTACAGATGGAAAGCCCTGCAATGCTGTTTGAGTTTGGTGGAAATACCAAGTGGGCTGAGGCGTGATTGGGTGTCTGAATTGAGGAGGGAGGCGTGCTGAGGTAGCCCGTGCAGTTGTGCAGAGCCACTGTGTCAGGTTGGCCTAATGGTTGGCACATCTGCCTAGTGCGCAGAAGTAATGGGTTCGGCCTTGATACACAATGTCATTCGTCGCTTGAGTCTGCGTAAGTACGGGTCAAGAAAAACTCTTTTTCTGTACCTGCACACACGCCTCTGTAACTACGAGTGAGCTACATGTCGCAAGTGTCAAGGCAATAGAATCGTACAGGGAATGATTGGAGTTCAAATCGTCATCCAGATTTAGATTTTTCGCGGTTTACGTGAGTCACTCAACAGAAATGTCGTGATGGTTGCTTTGAAAAGGACATGGCCGATATCCGGTTCTGCCCTTGCCATACCGCATGTTGTGACTTGAAAACTCTTCACAAAGTTTTTGTCTTTATCTCTTAAACTTGACTTTAAGTGTTTAATTTTTTGTTTCTTTGCAGATAAATGTTGGCAGCGTTGGTATACCTATCATAATTGATGGCATGATCCTGAAATCTTGACTTAAGTTGCTCTAAGCAATGAAAAACACTCTCTGGATGGCTGTTTCTTCTTCTTCTTCTACGTATGAGCCACTATGGGCTACGTCTATGCTATTTCCTCTTTCTTTTCTTCCACATTTCTGTCATCATTTACCTATGTTTCTCTCTTCTGTCCAAGTGGCTCTAGTATTTTTATTGAGTTTTTTGTAAAAACTTTGGAAATCTTGCAATGCCTTTCTGAATGGCAGTCGTTCTTCAATATCTAGTGGAGTTATTCGGAGTTCGCCTATGTCCTTTCCGATTTCATTGTGCCATGTGTTATTCACTTGTAAACTACCGAAATTAGTGAACAGTTATTTTTTTCCATTGCATGCGGCTGTGGAAAGTTATTCTCCTCAACACAATCAAGTGTAATTCATTCATCACGTGTTGAGAGTCCACTATTAGACGTCTTCTGTGTTGTGTTTGCTCTTTAACTGGTTCAAAAATTTCCTTTAGTATTTTTCTTTCTGTGATTTCCAGTATTTCCATCATATCATTTTTGTTTAAACAGCGTGCTGCAAAAAGCGCTTTTGGGGAAATACTGTAGAGTATTGTCTAGGTTTTGCATTTGGGGGTATTTACATTTGGGGGCATTACAGCAGACATAGTGGTGTACAGAGAACACTGACTATACTGATATTTAAAACAATTCTCATTCGTTCTGCAGTCTGAGCTGCACACTTTTAATACATGACATGTCCCGATCTCTCTGGATCATCTTCAGATCTACCACGATGGACTGCTGACGCAACTACAAAGATATAAAGACAATCTAGAGAGACCGAAACCTGTCATTTATTCAAAAATGTGCACACGAGACTGAAGAATAAAAAATAAATGTTTTAAATTTCTTATTATATACATCTTTAGTGAGATAGTACGCATTTTTCATATAATTAACTCTTACTTTAAGTGCTTCGTTGCCAGTAATGTGTTTTGCAATGACTTGTTCTGGAGATCTAAATTTGTTAGTTCTCTCAATTTTTCCAGATTTAGTTTTCATTATCTTGGAGGCTATCATAATTTTTGTCATAAATTATGTTTTCTCTAAGGAGAATTAATTTCTAAATTGCCCTTTGAGCAATTCTATCTCTCCACTGAATGGTTCCTTGGATTCCGACTAAACAGCTAGGTCGTCTGCAAACGACGGAGAGTTTTTTTTGCAAGTTTCTGTATGTCCATAATTTTGACTGGAGGTCTTGGGGACACGGACATTCACTATTGTAAGAAAATTAAATGCCCACAGGCGTCCTTACGATCTTATTTATTGTGAAGCTACAAGTTTCGGCACTTCATTGAGCTACCTTCAGACCTTAGTTCATGCTGAAGGGGTTAACAAGATCCATATGTACACTGCATGAGTGGCCAACGTAACTGGTTGGCAGAAGATGGTTGGAGTGCTGACAACAAAGTTTGTAGTTAGTCTGCGTAAACCAGTTATGCTGGCCACTGACGCAGTGTATACATAGATCGTGTTAACCCCTTCAACATCAACTACTTCCTGAAACTGGTAGCTACGCAATAAGTAAGATCATAAAGATGGCTGTAGGCGTTTACTTTTCTTACAACAGGTTATTTGCAGGTCCCCCCTTTTGTAACCTTATTTAATTGGCTCCTTCTAATGATATTCTCCATTCACTTACGATTTTTTATAGGACACAATTTACGAGCACCGTGTAGAGAACATACCCCTGCCTGACTCCAGTTTTAAGTGCAAAACCTATAGAAATGCCACCTCTTAATTTTACTTTGGAATGGATGTTTGTTAGTGATGCCCGGTTTTAGTATGAGTGGGAGATCATCTTCAGATCCTAGTTGGCGCGCGTCGTTCTTCCTTTTTCCAGTCTATATCTGAAGATAACCTGGTAGTCAGATCGAAACCGGCCGTTATTAATGAATGATTCTGTGGTAATCGGACTTCTGCATCTGAAGGGACCAGTATAAGAGTACTCCGCTCCGACTTTGTGGAAAAGTACGTCAACAATGCACTATCAAATGACACAGAGCTCAGGTGTCGCATACGCTTCCGGTTTGGTCAGACAGGAGTGATTCGGAGAACGAAATTACAGACCATCTCTCTATGAAGAACTGAAAATCGCAAGAGAAGTGTAGCCCCTGGTTCTTGAAGAGCTGAGTATTACAGTCGAGGCGATAGTGGAAAAAGTGAAAATGATTCATGGATCTGTTTTCAACATTTTGCACTTTTTATTCATGTTAATGGTCGCCTGATACACACATTGTAAAAGCCCTCCGAGCCGAAGTTGCAGCGGGATTGTTGCAGCTGTGTATATACAGATGACTAATTGGCCAACTAACTGCTACGGACGAGTTCTGGGTCTCTGTCATCCCAAGACCACTCTGCAGTGAAATCAACGTAAACATCTGAATTCACCATTACCGGAAAAGACTAAGACCCAACCATCGTTGACAAGGTGATGCTGAGTGCTTCTTCTTTTCGGATTTTCTCGGTATGAAACTAACAGATAATATTCCCCGGGGACTGCCCGCCACAGTACCATACTAGTGATACCTTCTGAAGAGTTTACTGCAAGCTGTCGAGACAAAGCGTTCCAGGACGCAGTCCAAGAGGCACTCACTACTCCAAGACAACAGAGCAGCTCATGCCGCAAAGGACACTATCACGTAAGCTGCTTCTTTTGGTAAATCAAATCTTTCCGCAACTCTCGTATCCTCTGACACGTCACCCAATGACTTCTTCGTCTTTCCATAAATGCAGAAAGCATGGCACGGCAGAAGTGGTGGTTTTCGAGGTCGAATGTTCATTGAACTGCAACAAAGGTCCGCATCAAGCCATCCGTAGTTGGAAAAAATGTGTCGTATCGGAAGGTTGGAGTCAGATTTTTCCGAGGTGGTGTTTAAATCTTTATCACTGCCCCTTATAAGTCTCTAATGACCTCGTCATCGACAACATGTTGTACTTAATCTTTCATCGACAACTCGTTAAACTTAATTTTCTATACACTATTACGGTTATCAAATTGTTTTGACTGCAGGCACCTACCTCGTTTTCACACTGGAGATATGATTGATTGTACTTTGCTACTGTACTTCTGATTTCAATTCTCCCAAGCAGAAAAACTCATATCTGATAACACAAGTAAGACGTTATTTATTAGCCATGTCTGCTTAGACTCTTGTTGATTTCATTCAGATCTTTTAATCTGTTTGAGCAAAAGCCATAGGATGATAAAATATTAGAATCCGCACACATACGTAAGCATGCTACTTTTTCAGAGAAAATCATATGACACTCGTGATTAAGCGAACACAGTAGAGTCTGTTCGACTGAAACCTGCAGTTATCTATCACGGCTAGAACTTAACACTGGGCTGCCGCTAAGAAGTCCATCACCTTAGCTTGAAAACAACGAAACGACACCAGCTGCCCCTCCATCATTAACCTACAATGAAAGTAGGCACAACGGCTACTTCCCCAAATATAAGACTACTAAAACTTGCGTGCCCCGTAGCGGCACACATTTTGAAGCGGAGTTTTGCAGCCGGCCTCTCAAATTCACGAGTCCAGAGCAATTCTCTGGGATTTTTTCGCATGTAGCCTTTAAGTCAATGAGTTTTTCATTAACATAGAGATTCGCTTTTGTCACGTAAAGGTACGTCACTGCCACGTCTTTTAATTAGAATAGACAAGTTGTTGTTATTTTAAACGTCATTATGTCCAGAAAAAAATTCTGCCATTGTCTTGAGAAACTTTCTGTTGACGAGGAAACGTCTGCAGTATCAGTTGCCTTGGAAACGTTGCCAAAACGTTTCAGTATGCTCAGCTTAGGAGAAGTCCGTCCTCCAGTAAATGGTTACTTTTTTTTATTTATTTGTCGTTTTGCGTGAGTGTGCTATCTAGTAACTAGTAGTTAAAACTGTAAGTTCCCTATCATAGACTTCAACATATCTCACTAACACAACTAAACATTGTTTCTTCACTATTGGATAAACAAAGGTAAGATTAATTTCTAAGCACTGAAGTAAAAGAATACAAAAAAAGTCGTTTCAGAAGTCACTGGGAGAGACCGGGGGGCAAAAGTAACACGGGTCAATTCTAACAGTTCTGATTTCGCGGGTGATATTGGTAACTGAGTTTATCGCCAGTCACAGCGCTGTGCCATCCTACATGCTCCATCTTTGTACATAAGTAGAGTGATTTCAGTCGCGAGTCTCGTGTTTTAGTAATAGGGATTTGTTTTTTCCCGTCAAAAATTTTATTCTTGTCTCTTGGATCTTCCTTCCAACATCATTGCACGTAAGTAAGTTCAAAAGAAATTGTATCTGGGTTATACATAGTTCCCTCAGAACATTTACTGTAAGGAAAGAACTATTCTAGACAAGCCAGCGCGGTGACATGTTAATGTTTTGAATACGACTCGGGAACATTTGTAATACTGGAACTGGGGGCGATTCTAGTATGTTACAATCGTCCCGCTGCCGAAATCGTGAGACTAGCGAATACTTTTAAGATTTTATGGTAAATTTTGTGAATAACATAATACGAGTGCAATCAAATATTCTACACTTTCAGGATGGTAAGAAATCGAATTAAAACTACTGGAGCCCAATCACTTATCGAAGAGAGAAGTTACCAGCTCAGAGAAAAGCATTGGAAATGTTAGAAATAGGTTTAATATGTGTAACGTGTACATATATAGATTTTATCAAAAAAAGAAAAAAAAAGAATAAAGACGTCACCCAAAAATCGGTTAGAAGCCTCACAGTTTGTGTTTCGTGTCGAAGAACAACGATTGTGCCATATGTGAAACAAGCTACATATTTATTTTACGAATCATTAGACTGTAACTTGCGTCGTTTTGCGTACCAGTGTGCCTACATGGAATGAGAAGGAAATGGTGAAGAATGGTTAAATTGGTTTTTGGAAAGGAATTCATCCTTATTCATACTGCAACCAGGTGCTGCGAGTCTCGTTAGAGCTACCGGTCTTAACAAACAAATTGTCGAAACATTTTACGACTATCTTTCAAAAGTGTTTGACGAACAAAGCATTGAGGCCCATAAAATTTACAATGCCGACGAAACTGATGTTACAACCGTACAGACCCCATCTAAAATATTAACAGCGTAAGAAAAAAATAAGTTGATGGCATAACGTCAACAGTACGATGTGTTTTGCGATCATACGTTTGGGTATCATGTTCTGGCCGTTTTCATATTTTCAAAAAAGTGTTTCATGATTATTTTATTCGAGGAGGTCCCGAATGCTGTGTTGGAATAGCCAATAACTCCGGAGGGAAGAAAAATGAAGATCTCCTGGCCCAAAGATCTCCTGGCCCACACAAAACACTTCGTGAAGCACGTGAAACCAACTAAAGACACAAAGGTACTGCTGTAGTCATCTTTATTTACTCACCATAAACGTTTGCGGAAAAATGGCATAGTTCTCTTATCTTTTCCGCCACTGGATGTTGGCGTTTATGGTCCGAACAAAAATTATATTAATGCATCTACAGATTCGTGAATGAAAGTTCATGGTGGATCTAGGATAACTATTTACAACATAACAGTCACTGTTTCTGCATCTCTTTAGCGAGCAGTTAGTAATGATAATATGCATTTAGCAGGAATCTGGCCATCTAACAGGCATTCTGATTTCGCTCCATCTGAAGTATCGAAATGGTCGGAGCTACCTATGAATCGAGAAATACCTCCACAAACTTCTAACTCTGCGATGGTTACGTCTTTTAGATCATCGTCTACGAATCCCTTATTTTGTGTTAGCACTGATCCTGAAACTTCAGGACCATCAACGACCAGTCTTCCTGAAACTGTCATACCCTCACTAAGCACTATCCTTCAACTACTGGACTGTCAGCTTGTAGTCTTTCTGCGTCAACCATGAATTCAAATTACACTAACTCTGGAACTCTTGGATATCCAAGAAGCACTTCTCCAGCTCCTGGACCTTCTACTAGCAGTGCCGCAATTCCTGGATCTTCAACTGACACTTCTCTTCCACAGAGATCCGAGAATAAAATAACATTTTCCCCTGAACTGGTGCGTCCTCATACCAAAGTAAATTTTAAGAATGTTTCGAAGTACCAAGGACGGCAGGAGTTAATAAGTATTATCGTAACAAGCAGCCCTGAAACAAAAACAGCTAGATCTACAACAGAGGAAGCAGACAAAGAACAAGAATACAAGAACGAAAAGCCGTAAAAACCATATAAAGAACAATCAAATGTTAGAGCAACCAAAAGAAAACTTGAAGTCCGAAATCGAGATGAAAGATCGTCTTCAGAAGAAGACTATTATTTTTGTGTCATTTGTATGGACAAATCTGCAGACAGCTTACCGAACGAGCAGAGGGTTCAGTATGTAAAGTGAAAGTTTTGGGCACATATTCGTTGCACCAAAGGAGAAGTTCTTTACAAGTGTCCCAACTGCTTACCAGAGTAGTTGGTTAGTTTCCTTTCATTTTCAGTCTTTATATGCAAAGAATAAATGAAGAATTCTTTTATTTAAAAATATGAAAGTGTTCAAAATCATAATATTAATTATTATACATTGTTAATTGTGGTAATGTCTTAAAATCTATTCAACGTTGTAAACTTTGTTTAACATGGGAATTTAATTACATATTTCAATATAATTACAATTGATTAAAAGAACGAAATGATAATGTAAGATCTTTTTTGTTCAGTTCATTAATGTTTGTTGTAATATTTCACTTCAATTATATTTTATTACATCTGTCAGTCACAATTATTATTTATATCGTCTGACACCTGCATCGTCATAAAATTATTACAGTACTGTTGATTAAACATTATTTCTATAGCTTAATATATATGTTACAATTGGCCCGCATCCGTGTTACAACTGACCGCAAAGCGTGGTCCATTGTAACACTACACATTGCTCCTAATAAGTTAGCAAAGTGCGTCAAAATAACATTTTATCACAAATAATTACGTTTCTCTTGGAACACAATATATTAATATACTTTTTCAGAAAAGCACATAAGTTTATATTTTCAGGAATGCCACATAGGCAAAAGTCTGAGAAGTGTTACAAATGGCCCCAGTCTCCTCTACTCTTTAAGATATAAATAGTTTTTTAAATGAAATTGTGGTTGCATCTTTTCTGTAATTCTGTGGCCATATTTTGAAATTCTTCACTACTATAATCTTGTCGCACATCGAACTACTGCTCTATCGTTCCTTATTAGAAGACTAGTAATGATTGTTGGGAATGGAACCCTAAGAATCCTAAGAATGAGGATTTATGAGTGCGATATTGCTGTTGATTGTACTTTGGCAGGCGAAGATAAAATTTCCCCCACATCTGCGTTGTTCCAATTACAATTGTCAGAATTCATAAGTCTTAGACAAAATAAATGAAAAGGAAAACTGCCGTCATTAAATACTACGCTCTGCGGTTTATAGATATGTTGTGCAACCACGGTAACCTGGGTATGTAGGCTTGTATAAAGCTATAACATTTTCCACTATTTACTGACTCCTTTTCCCATTGCCATCTGACTTCCATTTTGACATAAGAAGTCAGTGAAAGGTAACAGAATATCTAAGAAGGCCCTGGATTTAGCAGCTTTGTTGGATAACTGGTCTGCGGTTTTGTTAGAGAAAAAGACTGCTCTACATTTAATCCAAAGGACATATACGTATCTCGTCGAGAGCATTCCGTTATTTCATGAAATACGTCGGTAACAAGTTTACTCTATGTTTACTCCAATGAACCAAGATTAAATAAAAATAAAGACACATTCAGAGGGTTTGCCGACCTGAAAAAAACGTTCGACAATGTAAAATAATGCAATATGTTCGAAATTCTGAGATAAATAATGGTAAGCTATAGGGAGAGGCGGGTAATATGCAATATGTACAAGACTGAAGATGGAATAATAAGAGTGGACGACCAAGAACGAAGTGCTCGGATTTGAAAGAGTCTAAGTCAATCTGTACCTCGAAGAAGCAATGACGGAAATAAAAGAAAGGTTCACGAGTGGAATTAAAATTCAAGGTGAAAGGATATCAATGATAAGATTCGCTGATAACATTGTTATCCTCAATGAAAGTGAAGAATAATTACTGGATCTGCTGAATAGAATGAATATTGTAATGAGTGCAGAATATAGATTGAGAGTAAATGAACAAAAGACGAATCTAATGAGAAGTAGTAAAAATCAGAACTGCGAGAATTCTGCCATCAGGATTGGTGATCGCGAAGTAGATGAAGTTAAGTAATTCTACTGTTTAGGCAGCAAAATAACCCATGGCGGTTGCAGCAAAGAGGACAGAAAAAGCAATCTAGTTCTGGCAGAAAGAGCAT
Organism: Schistocerca piceifrons; assembly: GCF_021461385.2. NCBI lineage: Eukaryota > Metazoa > Arthropoda > Insecta > Orthoptera > Acrididae > Schistocerca > Schistocerca piceifrons. The sequence continues at coordinate 519,865,580 of NC_060139.1, read as the reverse complement.
GCCTGACCAACAGATGTCTACTAATATCAAACATAGGAAGAAATTTCTGAGAATGTACGTTTGGAGAACAGCATCGAATGGTAATGAAACGTGGAATTTGGGAAAACCGAAGAAAAGAGGATCAAACACTTGAGATGTGATGCTACAAAAGAATGTTGAAAATGAGATGGACTGAGGAGGTTTATCACAGAATCGGCGCGAAAAGGAATGAACAGAAAACATTGACAAGAAGTAGGGACAGTATGGTAGGACCTATCGTAGTACATGCGCTTCTTATTGTGTCTACCAAGTAACTGAAAAATAAATCACTGAGCAGTGGACAACTTCTATGGAATGAAGAAAGCAACTTTAATAATGTATCTTGTTCTGGTAAACAGCACAGTAAAGAATCTTGCTGGAAAAGTGTTGTGTTATATACCTAAAAAAATCATAATGGAATAAAACACAGAGAAGATATAACCAACGCACATTCCCAGCTCATTGAGTAGTCTTCTGCGGGGTTTTCTTGATAGGCGAAATATTCAATATACAATTTTAGATTCAAAGAATTTTACGTTAACTTGAGTGGTACACTGTGACATTATGGAACGTAAGTAAGAATTGAAAGAAAGATTGTATTTTTTATTTTTACGTCGTCTGTATCTGATAACACTCATTGATGAAAGATTTTTTAGGTACATCCGCACTGCATATTCCAAGACCGTCAGCAAATGATCTCCGAGTAGACTAACGGAACAATGTCTAGTCAATAATAAGTTCAGCTGGACCAGAGGAACCAGTCCACTCCACGTAAACATAGCCCACAAAATTATGAAGCCACAAAAAGGTTGCAGAGTGCCTTGTTGGCGACACATTCTAACCCTACAATCATCGCTTAGCTTAGCAACTGAAATCGTAACCAGGCCACGGTTTTCCAGTCGCCTAGGGTCCAACCGTTATGGACACGAGCCCAGTTGGGGCACTGCAGGCGATGCCGTGCTGTTAAGCAAGGGCAGTCGCGCCCTTGGTCTCCTGCCATAGCCCATTAACTCGAAATTTTGCCATACTGTCCAAACGGATACGTTCGTCGTACTCCGACATATGTTTCTGCCTCTATTTCATGCAGTGTTGCTTGTCTGTAAGCATGACTACTCTGCTCTCGGTCGCCAAATGTAGGTCATCGGCCACTGCGTTGTTCGTGATGAGAGGTAACGATTGGAATTTGATATTCTGGGCACACCCTTGATACTGTGGATCACGGAATGCTGAATCCCCTAACGACTTTCGAAATGGGATACCCTTGTGTCTAACTCCCACTACCACTCGACATTCAAAGTGTGTTAATATCCGTTGTGTGACCACAATCACGTCGGAAACCTGCTCATCTGAATCACCTGAGTACAAAGAACAGATCCACCAATGCACTGTGCTTGTAACCTTGTGTACGCTATACTATCGCCATCGGTATGCCTACATATCCCATCCTACGACTTTTGTCACCCCAGTGTTAATTTGCATGAAACTGTCATTAACAGCCGTTTATATAACTATCCTTGATTTACTACGGATTCTAACGTTTATGTCAGAAAATAGCTTAGGATTTGGCTTAGCATTGTCACACATGAAAGGTCATACAATAGGAACATAAATAGTATACACAATAAGAAACGAGGGAACAGGAATGGAACCTTGGGTGACATCGCAAATAATTAAATCGCAGTTACGTGAAAACCGGTACCTTATATCCAAGGCTTTCCTGTAGACATATTTTGTTTCAGTTTAGAAGCCTAATGCTTGAACATTACAACAAAACCATTACCTTCCACAATACTTTGTTTGTGATTCAACAGTTAAACTTCCTTTTAAGGTCATAAGACATAACACTGTCTGGTAAGTTACTTTCTAATGAGACGAGTGGTTTGTTTCCTTCACTCTTACAAGTTACGTGTTACAGTCTGTCCTGTTCCCGAGCATAACAAGAAGGTTGTTTTCAGTCTGTCCTGTTCCCGAGCATAACAAGAAGGTTGTTTTAAGAGTTCAAATGGTTCAAATGGCTCTGAGCACTATGGGACTTAACATCTTAGGTCATCAGTCCCCTAGAACTTAGAACTAATTAAACCTAACTAACCTAAGTACATCACACACATCCATGCCTGAGGCAGGATTCGAACCTGCGACCGTAGCAGTCCCGTGGTTCCGGACTGCAGCTCCTAGAACCGCATGGCCACCGTGGCCGGCTAAGAGTTCACTTACAGAAAATTTCATTCTTTCTATGACTGACTCCGATCTACTAATCAGGAATAAAGTAAGACAGCTCACAATTTTAAATGTGAAAAGATGTAACAGCTTGCGAGTTCGATTATTGTCGGCCCGCAGAAAAAACCTTCAAAAAAATGGTTCAAATGCATCTGAGCACTATGGGACTTAACTTCTGAGGTCATCAGTCCCCTAGAACTTAGAACTACTTAAACCTAACTATCCTAAAGACATCACACACATCCATGCCCGAGGCAGGATTCGAACCTGCAACCGTAGCGGTCGCGCGGTTCCAGACTGTAGCGCCTAGAACCGCTCGGCCACTCCGGCTGGCAAAGTAGCTTCATATCTGATTTAAGTATCCTGATATCTAATAAGTTAATATATAAAGAAAAGTACACAGCTGTTGGGTCTAGAGATCTAAGTCAACAGAAGTATATTTTCAATCGGTTTTATTCAATAAAAGTCTTAAACGATGTCGGTAAGAGGACAGCACTACGCACTACGGGACGGTGAGTCGGCTTTGGGGAGTGCCCCGCCCGGTTGCACAGCACGTGTCGTGCCCGCCGCGGCGGGGCAAGGCGATCTGCTTCGTGACCGCTGCGGGCCCTCCTGGCCGGCCCTGCTCTGCTCTATCGTACCCTCAGAGTCCGCGGCCCTCTTTCGCTGACTCTCTTTTCGCAACACTCACTTTTCCCTGCTCCGTGAAATAAACACGCGTTCCGTTGACTTTCTTCGGCGTTCTGGCATTGGTACTCACTTTGCTACGAATCGGTCACGTTCCATTTTGTCGGTGAAATGTTTATGGAAAGGAAATAACAGCGCCAGCAATAACAGAGAAATAACTAATAACGAATTTTTGGTAGTTCATGAAAATAAACTAAACACTTCCTGAAGCGCCAAAAACTGCTAAAACTACTCTTTTCTTTGCTTGTTTGATGAAAAAAATCTGAGAACTGTGCTCAGTACTTGACAAAAAATGGTTCAAATGGCTCTGAGCACTATGGGACTTAACATCTGTGGTCATCAGTCCCCTAGAACTTCGAACTACTTAAACCTAACTAACCTAAGGACACCACACACATCCATGCCCAGGGCAGGATTCGAACATGCGACCGTAGCGGTCACGCGGTTCCAGACTGAAGCGCCTAGAACCGCACAGCCACAACGGTCGGCAGTACGTCTCGGTCCATTGTTTATAGATTACAGGTGTAGCGATCTTCACGAGGATACCACTTCCAGCACTTTTGTAGAGTTGCTGGTCTCTTTTCAGCATCATTGTGATAAATAGTGTGCTGTTGACTCTTTTTTTTCACGGAAATAAATAAACAGTGTTTCCTTCTTTTGTGTTTGAACTTACTGGGACCCCTTTCCTTTAAAGTGAACAGAGTTCTTGAATTCCTTACGTTTATGGTGTTACTTAAAAATACGACCGCCACGTAGAACAGTGTCGCAGGTGGCTGTCAATAGGTGTTTTGAAGCTCTGTGTTATCACTGGATGAAGAGTTAAGAAAAATCTGTCCTATATCTGATGCTTCAGGCCCCTTCACAACCTTGAGGTTATTTCGTATAATTTTTGAAATGCATGCGCGGTTAAACCAAGCAAACATTTTGAGTACAAGCACACCCTAGTCACTACATTTTGCGTCATGTTGCCACTCAACAACAAACCGTAAATCCAGGTATAGTGTTAAAAACACTCGTAAATGCATACTGTTACTGTTTAACAACACACACAGTCTCCATAATAAACATTGTCATTTAGTATGCATTACGATTAGTGCAATATGTCTACATTCGTGAGGTAGCAATGACAAGCAATTGACAACAACTACGCTGTGCATGTTTTAATTATTACGGAGGTGAAAATTCATATCGTCCTGACGCTTTTCGGCTATATTTTAACGTACCTCTACAATAACATGGAATCCAGTTCTCAGCATTTCCTTTTGAATAAGACGTTTTTATAAACGTTTAAACCATGGGAAAGGGGTTTAAATAAATCATCCGTTTTGAACTGATTGGCTGTTTACTATTTCTGTAACAAAATTATCATTATTCCTGAACAAAACGACGACTCAGAAATGGATGACACTGAGAGCGAGGAATTATCGGCAGGTGACGAAGAAGACAAGAGCGTTGTATCTGGTTCTGGAACTGGTAACATAGTTGTTTCTGATGCTGAGGGCGATAGTGAAGAAGAAGTAAAGGAAGAAGATAGAGGAAGAAAAAGACCTAGACGAAAACAATAAACCACATCGAAATGTCATTTTTGCCGAAGAACAAATGAGTGTTCGAAAGCCAAATAGATAGCTTCCGCTTTCATACAGGTGCAAACAATGCCGGGGAGAACTAGACAAGCCAAAATGATCTGGAATCGTTATACACTTTCTTACGTATGACATCAAAAAGAATGTTTTCAAACGTTTCCTGTAAACGAAATATTGACATTATTATCGAGCAAACGAACAGGGAAGAAGATAGAGGAAGAAGATTTAGACGAAAACAATATACTACATGGAAATGTCATTTTTGCCGAAGAACAAATGAGTGTTCGAAAGTCAAATAGATAGCTTCCGCTTTCATACAGCTGCAAACAATGCCGGGAAGAACTACACATGCCAAAATGATCTGGAATCTTTATACACTTTATTACGTATGACGTCAAAAAGAATGTCTTCATACGTTTCCTGTAAACTATATGTTGACATCATTATCTGTTCCAAAAATCCTTGATGATTCAGGGTTCACAGGAAGTAGCTCAATGAAACAGTACAGTGCAGAAAAACCAAAGGGATGTCAACTGATTAGTGAACAACTTTGAACTGCATACTGGCAAGAGGAGCGAAATTGAACATCTTTGTGACACAGATGCCATTAGAAATGTTCTGCTAATACTCGCTAGTGTAATACCAGAGCACGAAAATTCTAAAATACTTTTTGAGAACTGATTCTATAGTTTGGATTTACAAATGGATACAGCAGAAAGAAGAACTTACAGCCTAGGTGCCGTTCGATCCAAGCGTTTTAAGGGATGTGTGTTTGACCGTGTCAGTGAAACGACAAGATGTCGAAGGACTGCAAAAGATGAAAAAGAGTGTTCCATGGGAAATATACATTTGTCCAAGGTAAAGTGGCATTACAACAGATTTGTGGCATTGATCAGCAATTTTTTGTGAACAAACTCAATGACTGAGGTAGATAGATACGATAAGACATAGAAGAAACAAGTCACGGCGATTCATCCCTGAGCGCTTGTACATCATAACCAGTTCATGGGAGATGTAAATCTTGTGAAATCAGTGATAGGATCCAGATACGAATAAATTAAAAAACATGTGCTACAGAATACCTTTTCATGTACTGGTCGTAGTGGATACTTCGTTTCTTTGCAGAAGAGATGTACTATTAAGTGAAATGGTTCGGAAAAGCACTAGTTTTAGTCGAGTTCAGGAAGAGCATGGGTAGACGTTCGTTCCTCCAGGTGAGACAATAATGTAAAGAACAGTTAGAAGCTGATCTACTGAGAACTCCTATACAGCAAAGAAGAAGAAAAGCGCCGCTGCTGTACTATCTTAGAAAGGTAAACGACTGGATGGCACATTACATTCACCTATTATGGATATGAAACGTTGCTGCAATGTTCCATCATGCTATCGAACAGCGAAGTGTGTGAAATGTAAAGTGCATTTACGTTTCACAGCAAATAAGAACGGTTCTTTGAAATTCTAACATGTGTGAAGACATGAGCTATCGAACTTTTGGATAGAATGTCTAAAGAAATTATGAAAATTAGTTAATAAACTAAAAACAGGATTTTTAATTACTCTTTTAATTGGTATGTTAAAAAGAATCACATATATGGCTTTTATTATATATATATATATATATATATATATATATATATATATATAGTGAATTTCTGAAAAACCGTGTTGCCATACGCATGTTGTTACCACATGGCTACAATCCTAAAATGTCGAATACATATTGGAACAAAATTTCTGTGTTTAAAATTTTATATAGTAATTTGTGTCAGATATATTTCATTGAAAATAGTTTCCTAAAAGAAGTATGGCAATAGAGGTGAGGTGACTACATTTTGTTTAGGTGGAATCACACAAATTTTTCGTAGCTACAGCTCGCAGTTCATGAAGAGACTCGTATAGAATCTAACGATTGTTTGGATCAGCGATTAACGTTTTAGTAAATTGAGGTACGGAAAATAAATTCCAAAAACTGCCAACACAATGTCATTTTCCAGTATACCCTGGATTACGATACGGAAGTAAACTACACAGATATTCTTGAACTCGAAACTTAGTATATTTACCGGTCCTTTTCGCCCAATTTTCATTGCAAATATTCTAAAAAAATGGAAGATAAGCCGACATTACATGGCACACTGACACACAGACATATATCACTTTCTATGTTTGGTAAGAAATGTCCCAGTTTTGCATACGGCACAATTGAAACAGAAACGGAAAGATACCCATGATACTTTAAAAACTTAGACCCAAAAATACGGAGGAGGTCATACGTTTGACACGTTACGTACTGCGGCGACATCTTCTTCTGGCTATTCCTGCAGTGCCGTTGCGAATGAGTATGTTGGATCCACAATGCGACCATTCCCCTGCACTCACATGCGCGGGGGATACTTTCTGCTCCGCGGAGCAGAGCTGCGACGTGATGGGGGAGAGAGATCAGAGTGAAAGTTTCGATTTTCAACAGGTTAAATGCAGTATGCGTCTGACAGCTGAGCCGGTGACCTTTCCAGAAGACAAAAATCAATCACCGCATCGCAGTCGAGTGAGCAGGAATCGGCGGAGAAAGCGCGGTCGGGCAACCGCGGAGCAGGGCCCCTCTGCGTTGCGAGTGGCTCGCCTGACGACACCAGTCGGCGCAGCTGCCGAAATTCGGCAACCGCCAGGAGGGTCCAGTACGGTAGTTGACAGTATGCCTCGACTTTCTCATCAAAATGTTGTTTCAATCGGCGACTCTGCTGCCATCGCACTGCGCGTTTCCTATTCTCGAGCATGACTTCTCGTCTTCCCGATTAGCCGATTCGGCAATTCATAGTACATACTAAATACGACAGGAAAAAACATCAGTGAACAAGGCAATGGACCATGGATTGAACACTGTCCGATTCAAGAAAGCTCATGTTTCATTGATGGCTTCTTCGGCCCACAGGCGGCTTGTTGACACCTGTTTTTGGGGTATCTGTGGAAACAAATTGGCCGGCCGGTGTGGCCGTGCGGTTCTAAGCGCTTCAGTTTGGAACCGCGTGACCGCTACGGTCGCAGGTTCGAATCCTGCCTCGGGCATGGATGTGTGTGATGTCCTTAGGTTAGTTAGGTTTAACTAGTTCTAAGTTCTAGGGGACTGATGACCTCAGAAGTTAAGTCCCATAGTGCTCAGAGCCATTTGAACCATTTTTGAAACAAATTGTTGTGCTGTTTGAGAATATCTACTGTTGCCTATATCAAAATCAGCACTATAGCATGCCTTGCTGAAATCAAGCAGTATCAAAGCGTTCGATTCACGCCTGCCGCGCGGGATTAGCCGAGCGGTCTAGGGCGCTTCAGTCATGGACTGTGTGGCTGGTCCCGGCGGAGGTTCGAGTCCTCCCTCGGGCATGGGTGTGTGTGTTTGTCCTTAGGATAATTTAGGTTAAGTAGTGTGTAAGCTTAGGGACTGATGACCTTAGTAGTTAAGTCCCATAAGATTTCACACCCACCCATTCACGCCTGTCCATGTCATGCTTCATGACAGGCACTGAGGGTACTTACTACACTGTAAGGTGAGGGGGGTCAGGTGCCCCTTCCTATGAACGCCCTTGGCTGGAGATCAAAACCATGAAAGAAGCTAAGAACTAACGCTGAAATTGTAATGAATAGGATGGAACGCTGGAACTGTGGAAGATGACCTAGACACTAGCTCAAGAAAGAAAAGCTTTCACTTGCAAAAGATGAATAAAAGAATGGTTCCCTTCGAAACCACGCACATGATTTCCTTCCATATCCATCCCTATTCAAAGATTGCGCCCCATCTCTAATGATCTTGCGGTCTGCTATGATAAGGAATTTGGGTTCAAAAATGGTTCGAATGGCCTTGAGCCCTATGGGACGTAACTTCTGAGGTTATCAGTCCCCTAGAACTTAGAACTACTTAAACCTAACTAACCTAAGGACATCACACGCATCCATGCCCGAGGCAGGATTCGAACCTACGACCGTAGTGGTCACGCGGTTCCAGACTGTATCTCATAGAACCGCTCGGCCATTCCGGCCTGCAGGAATTTGGGTTGGACATTATTAGAACAAAGGCGTTTTTCGTTGCGGTGGGATCTTCTCACGAAATTTCAGTCACCAACTTGCTCCTCCGAATACGAAAATATTCTCTTGACGCCGACCTATATAGGAAGAAATGATCATCATAATAAAATAAGGGAAATCAGAGCTCGCACGGAAAGATATAGATGTTCATTTTTTCCTCGCGCTGTACGAGACTGGAATAATAGAGAATTACTCTGAAGGTGGTTAAATGAACCCTGTGTCAGGCACTTAAATGTGATTTACGGAGTATCTATGTAGATGAAGACGTAAAGGGGCAGTTATCACTTGCCTTCCTTCCTGATTCTATCAGTCGGTTAAATCAAAAAGTATCACTGAACAAGACCTGAACATAGTTCTCAAATGGCCTTACAGCCATACATTCAATTTCTATTGGACTGACCGTGCTCCTAGCTACAAACTGTAGTGGGTATTCAGGTCAGCGACAGACATAATGCACGCTGTCTTTCGTACGTACTATGAAATCTGTGAGTACTTATGAGCAATGTATGGAAAAACGGAAAACCAGAGAATCGAAATGTTTGATCGTAGTTTCACAGAATGCTGTTGAAAACTAGGTGGACTGGGACAAGACATGAATAGGCGATGAAAGGAATGTGTGGAAACACTGACAAGAAGACCGGACGCGGTGACAGGACGTGTTAAGGCAACAGACAATGGATTCCGTAACATAAGGATCGATAAAAAGTTTCAGTTCGGAGGCCGTACAGTCCGAAGTCGGTATGTGAATCAGGCGAAAAGGCCTTGATCGTTGAGGCAATCATCCCAGCGACGGAGCAAATTGAAGGAACCAATCCCGTAAAACACCGTGTCCTACTACGTAAAGAAGTCCGTAACTGCTTGCGGTTCATCCGTCCGACAGGAATCGTCGATCCTTCAAGGACTTTTTTAATGAACCAAAGTCGTTATAGTCTCAGGGCTACAGGGCGGGTCTAGCGGTGTTCGTCCTTGGCAGCGAAGTGAAGAGTAACAATACGTTCGTCCTGTTTGGACGCATTTAGTAACAACATCGCCATAGTTCACGTTTCCGCGTTCACCACATTCACTGGACTTAACTTAACAAGTTCCAAGTGTTGGGCCGATGATGACAGTAGGCGAAAATAAATTAATAAAATTATCAAGCCATATAGACGGCTTTATCCTCAAAAATTCTTTATCTCACATCTAATTGTGCTAAGTTCCATTATGTCACAGAGATCACTGCCTCTGCTATAATCCTGTCCTCCAAATCAAAGTTCCTTCTTTGGGTAAATGAATAACCTGTATATCATTGACGAACTTCGAGCTTGTTTCTTCCGCAAATATCGGCGAATGAGGAATCTGGACCATTAGATCTCTTTTGTTCCTTCTTTCCTCAGTCTCGAAATTTAATGTATGTAGTCTATCCATTACGTACAACTAATCAATGATCCCTCTACTCACCTTGCGTTTTGGTGCAAATAAAGTCAAGGAATATAAGAAAAGCAAGCAGATATGACGGTTATGGATCCAGATAAGATTGCTAGCAACTCCTTAACGGTGTAGGTTTCATCCGGATTTTCTGTCTTCATAGCTATCAGTCCTCCAGCCATTTCATTTCGCATGATATACATAGTAGCATTTTGGGCCGACCTTCTCATCTCAGAGTAGCACTTGTAACCTAGGTGCTCAGTTGTTTGTTGGACGTACTCCAATCTGTCTTCCGCCACACTTTTTATTCTCTACAGCTCCCTATAGTACCATGGAAGTTATTCCTTGATTTGTGAAATATTCTGTCATCCTGGTCGTTCTTCTTGTCAGTGGTTTCCGTACGTTCCTTTCTTCACCGATTTTGCAGAGAACCTCCTCATTCCTTACTTTGTCGCCTCCACCCCATTTCCAACATTCTTCAGTGTCACCACACCTCAAATGCTTAGACTCTCTTATGCTCTTCACAATGCTCTGTTACAAACGTAATCTTAGAAATTTACTTCTCAAATTAATACCCACGTTTTGCAATAGCAGACTTACCGTTGCCAGGAACATCATAATGTGCTTGCTATTTTACTTCCGAGGTAGCAGTATTCCATAATTCCTTAACTTCATGTGATTCGCGATCAGCAACTCTGATGTCAAACTTCTCGCTATACCTATTTCTGTTACTTTTCATTGCTTTCGCCTTTCTTCGTTTTACTCTCAATTCGTATTCTGTAATAATCAGAATGTACATTCCATTCAACAGATGCTGTAATTCTCAATCTTCACTGAGGACAGCATTGTCATCAGTAACTCTTAGATTCATAGATATCCTTTAATCCTGAATTTTAATCCCACTCTTGTCATCGCTGCTCCGGTGTATAAACTGAGCAACAAAGGCAAAAGGCTTCATCCCAATCTTACACCGTCTGTAGTCCGAGCACCTCTCTCTTGGTCTTCCAGTCCCCTGTTGCTTCTTGTACATATTGCATATTAGCCGTCTTTCCATAAAGTTTACACGTATTTCTCTCAGAATGTGAGCACCTTGTGACTATTTTACACTCTCAAGCGCTTTTTCTAGGTCGACATGTCCTATGAACGTGTCTTGATGATTCTTCTGTCTTGTTTCCATTATCAAATGCGAAGTCAGAACTGCCTCTCTGGTGTCTTTACCTTCTCTAAAGCCAAACTAATCGTTATCTAACAGAGCTCAAATTTCCTCTCCCTTTCTTCTGTATAAAATTATTGTCAGCAATTTGGCTGCATGAGCTGTTAAGCCGACTTTGCTACACGTCTCTCACTTACCTGCATGTGCCCTCTTCAGGGTTGTGTGTATGATATTTTCACGAAAGTCTGATTCTGTCTTACCAGCCTCATACTTGCCAAATAGCAACTTGAATAGACACATGGTTGCCACTGGCCAATGATATAGAAATTTCGGTGTAATGTTATCTGTCCCTTCTATCCTATTCCAAAATTATTTTTAAATTCTGATTCTAATACTGGGTCAGCTGTGTCTTCCCTATCGACTCCTCTTTCTTCTTCCCCTCGTAGGGTACTTCAATACACTCTTTCCACCCATTCGGTCTCTCCTCTGCGTTTAACACTGGGGCGACGGTTGTTCCGACTTTTTTATATGCTGATTCAGTCCTCCTTCCGACAATCATTTATTTTTCGATTTCTTCACATTTTTCATGCATCCATTTCGCTTTAGCTTCCCTGCACTTCCTATTTGTTTCATTGCTAAGCCTTATAATTCTGAATATCTGAATGACCATGAACATTTTTGTACTTCCTTCTGTCAGCGATCAACTGAAGTATTTCTTCTGTTATGCATGATTTATTCGATGTTACCTTAATAGTATTTATGTGTCTGTCCAATATTTGTGATTGCTCTTTTAGAGATGTCCACTGCTCTTAAACTGAACAGCTTACTGTGGTATGAAACATATTCAGTAATACGTTTCTACGGTCATTTACTACTCCGCACTTCAATAGTCCTACAACTACCCACGGTCTGCCAAATTTTAATTGGAGGTTATTCTCCTAGGGTTTTGAGTATGAATTTGTATCGGAATTTTTGAAGATTGTATGCTTTAAAATTCTTTGGAATATGTATTCAGCTTGTAACTTCTGTCAGCATGAAATAAATAACGAATGGACTGAAACTAATCCGCATTAGTAACGGTGTGATCTGTGAAATAAACGTGCGAGCGTTACTCTCTCGTCGGAACAATAAACAGGTTTGCATGTTGAAACTTCATGGCAGATTAAAACTGACTGCCGGACCGAAACTCGAACTCGGGACTATTGTTCTTCGCAGGCAAGTGCTGTACGAACTGAGCTACCCAGCTTCCTCTTAGCTTCAATTCCGCCAGTACCTTGTCTCCTACCTTAACTTCACAGAAACTCTCCTGCGAACCTGCACCCAAGGTACACAAAAATTCAGATAAATTACGAGCTGCCCAGAGTGCTGACTCTTAAATATGAAGCTAATACCTCGTGCTATAGCAAAACTCGACACTTACACCTTCAGACTGCATCCTCGCCGCGGAACTAAGACCAAGAAGGAACTGATAGTGGGCACAGGTCGACTCCCAGTTCCCAGGAAAGGAATTCTCTGTTCTCAGCCCATCCCCGCTGTCCCCGCGACAGCAATGCTTGTAGGCAATACGTCGAAAGAAGTAGCCTCGATATAGAAAACAAAGGGGAACGCTGCAAAACTTTCAATGATATGGCATATAAATGCGCATGGACAGTTTTGAATGTTCTTCCACTATTAGAAGATATACCGCACACATCGTCTATAAGGGGAGACAATACACAAGACCGGCCGAACATAAATACTGTTACGAAGGTGTGATATTTCTCATTTTCATAAAAAACAGAAAGGCAGTATTCTTGTTGACATCAACGCTGAATACATATTTGCTACATCTCAAGTGGGCTCTTGGGAGCTAAGGCACCCTTACGGCAGCACGTCAGTGATTAACTTCAGGAAACCGCTACTTCAAAGACGCAGTGTAGACCCAGGCAACCAGTAAACAGTTCTACCCAACATGAGGCAAGGCTACAGTGCCGAGGAAGTTCATTGTGACTCAAGAGTCTGTCCATCTAGTTTTAGTTTATAACAGACACATACTTGTATAGATAGTAGATGGAGTTTCAATGTTAATTGCTGGTGATAGATTAGTTGGAAATATTTTGGTATGATAGCTAATTCGGTGGGACAAAAGTAAGTGGTGAAGTGGGGTTTAGGTGGAAGAAAGCTTCGAGCAGTTTGTCCTGCGATTATTGCATTTGTCTTCTAATCGTGGATATGCAGGATTTACTCAATGCAACAGGACGTAAACTGACTGAGGTGTAACTGAAGTGACCGTTAGCTGTCACGAAGGGTGAGATATAGGAACAAGTAGTCGGCGGATATGGCGTATTTAGTATTCGAGAAAGATTGTTGCTTGAGTAAGGACCGAGTTTGGATTTGGATATTTCTATCCAAAATGAATTTTCACTATGCAGTGGAGTGTGCGTTGATATGAAACTTCCTTACGGATTAAAACTGTGTAGCTGACCGAGACCCGAAACTGGATATTTTGCATTCGCAGGTAAGTGCTCTGCCAGCTGAGGTACCCAGGTACAACCCACGAATTGTGCTCGAGTAGCTCAGTTGATCAGTTTCATATGTTCATGGATATTTACATTGCGTGGATAAAATATGGAAAAACCGCGAGAATTGCATGCTTGAAGATAAATGCAGATGCTAGGCTGCAGGTTTCGCTGTTGATCACAATCGCCAGCTGTGCTTAATACCTAGTATGTGTCAGGAGTGGTCAGAACAGTGTTTTGTGTTGTTGTGGCGACATTATATCTGATTAATGTGCATTCGACCATGGACAAATTATTGATACTTGTATGGTGGGTGGTTCTACAACCAAGGTAACGGAGACACCTCCTCGAAGATCTATACCGCGTACAGAAAAAGTAGCAAAGTATCATCCACTAAGTCACAATGTGGACAAAAGTGTGTGTAGAGACAAATTAAAAAAAGAGTACAACAGCTGCAAAAGATACTGCAGAGTTGAATGTATCAGAGACAACTCTCTCAGAACCAAAACATCACAATGTATGTATCCAATGCAAGATGACTGGAAATTGTGTTGAATACTGTAACATGGCCATTTTTCCCAAAACTGTCTTGTAACTGAGATTAACCAGAATTAAGCGGACTAAACAAATTGGAACAATTAATCGCCATGGGTGACTGGCAGTACTCAATTAACAAAGGTTGCATTTCCATATTGAAATACATGGTTCATTTGAATAGGAGGCCATTGTGAAGACAGACTGAGCTGAGCAGCAAGCGCGCAGGCACACAGCTGGTGACGTAGGTAGACAGAGGAACATGCCCCTGGTAACTATTTGCGGAAGGAATCGCCGGCAGTGGCGAAGGTCAGTGCCACAGGGTCCACTGATCTTTGATTTGAAGAATCACCCCTAGGCACTGCTCTCTAGAATTCACAAATAGATACAGTGTACCATAGGGTAGGACCACCGACAGAGTTTGTTATTAACAACCTGAATGTGGAAGGGGGGCAAACGCTGTTTTTGGTGAGGGGGGAAAAGGAACGCTGTTATGAACAGAACATAGAAAATAGATCTTCTACGTAATATAGCACCTGCATCAGCTAAAATCAGAAAATGGAGGGAGAACCCGAAAATTAGGCCACCTCTGACGGCATAAGACCCTGCTCCGATCAGGCACTACAGAAGCCAAATGTATAATACAGTGTAAGAACAGCAAGGATTAGCTAACATAAGTAGTTTAGTAGTCAGAGAGGGAAACTCGACTGTGCTACTTCATTAGTTATAGACACATCCGAAAAGAGCACCGAGTGTCAGCGAGCGTACTACTTGTTAACCACCTGAAACAAGACTCAGGGAAAGGAATCAGCTTCTTCTAAGTTATCTTTTTACTGGTTGGCGGTTGGAATCAAGTAATATGGCGAACGCAACCGCGAAAATACGAATCTTCTCTTAGGACGCATTCGGTACAAGATCACTCCACCGCTGTGGCTCTTCGCAAGACTTCTTCCCCACACCTCATTATCCTTCTCTCTGACCGAATGAATAAGGACTTGGAAATTTTTCCTGTTGAATTGAACTCAGTTACAGACGACGTTACCAATAACTGATTTTGGAGTCACTTCAGCCTCCACCTATAGATTAACATGGTGACATCC
The DNA here is from genome assembly GCF_021461385.2 of Schistocerca piceifrons. NCBI lineage: Eukaryota > Metazoa > Arthropoda > Insecta > Orthoptera > Acrididae > Schistocerca > Schistocerca piceifrons. Next base: position 519,850,309 of record NC_060139.1, on the reverse strand, counting down.
AGGTGCAACGACGAGATGAGCCGAGCTACATTCAAATCATTTTTACTGAGCTTCAGTGATTTCAAGCTTCGTTCCGAAGGCTTGCTTGCCAATTTTTCGATCAATATGCTTCCAACTGCGACCACGGATTCCGACATACAACCACCCCTAGCACTATCAGCCTTTTAATATCAACATTTCGACAATCATAGTATGTAATTGTTTTAAAAGATACTCGTTTTTAGAACAAGGCCCAAGATCCTTTAACCATCGTGGCCAAGATATTACTTTTGATTTTTCAATCTGTCTCAAATGTTTTATCGTGCACTTTTAATGTAATAAACTGAATTAATTTTATTCTTCTTTAATTACGTAGATGACGACTTCCTTATACATAGTTTTTGGCGGGGAGTGATTAACTATATCAGAGTAAAAGGGCGACATCGAATACCTTTAGGCAACATCCCGATTGTATCCTTATAATACCAACGAGCTTCCTACACCGTATCAGGCATGGTAATATGTTGTTTTTGGTGTTTCCATATTTTTCTGCACCCCTGGAGTATGTTTAAATGTTCACAGTTAGTATTCCATTTTTGCAGAAGTAACCGTGGATGAGTTTTGGACTGTAATTCCGAATGGGTGTGTGGATGTGAGGAACTTTTTAGGGACAGTTCCCAGGACTGATAAGTGCTCACTTCCTATGGAACCGCCATTTAAAATAATGCACCCGGTGGTTTGGGGTTTTAATAAAGGATCAGAAGTGGAATTGCTCTCAGAAATGGTAAGCTGAGCCCTTTATCAAGTATCACTAAACTGACGCCACTATTGGAATCCTGGAGGAAACAGCTATGAATGGTTACTGTAGAGGAAATAATATGGAGCAGTAGAGAGAGGTTTGGCGATTTTGTTTGATGCTTTTTATCATATGAGAACGCAGATCTTGGTTGTTACTTTGTTGACGGATTAGGCCTTTGTCGGCATCGCCTTTCAACGTATGCAAAAACCAGAACAGTCGTCGATCTACGTACTCACAGAGGCAACACTATGACCATACATCAGAGACGGGCAGCACAAGACCCTCAGCGCTGTGCCAAATCGAAGAAATTATCATCACAATCCTGTGCTAAAATCTGCAGACAGTTAAATAGAGCATACACGCTGGTACGATAGTTACTAAGGTCCGTGACAGTATAGCTAATCGTGAAAAGTCTTAGAGATCGCTCTGTTTCGGCATGAAAGAGGTGATACCTTAGTTATCACGAAGGCAAGAAAAGTAATGAGAATATTACCGATACTGACAACCAGATGGAACCAAAGAAATGATGAACATGCTCTGGTTAAAGAGTATTAAATGATAGCCATAGAAAGTGAATTACCAAGACAGCGGCCGTTGTTCACAGTGTATCAGTGAGAAGTACAATAACATAAACTCTTTAACGAGTGATTTCACACGTTATTTTGAATCACAGCCTACATCTGCTAAATAAATAGTGTTAACAGATGCTTCCGTCGCTTCTTCATAGGAGAACTTCGTAACTATAAGCTAAAAGCACGGAACTGTGAATGTTCTACAAACCGAAAACCAGTTAACGAAGTAAATTAATATAGCAGAATATCCATAACATTTCACTTTTCATTTATAACTAGAGAATAGGGTTAGTAGATCTAGAGCGCCGGTATTTTCATCGCAACAACATCCGCCACATAAGAGAATACAAACCACAAGCAAGTGAAGTCGTGAGAGTAGACTATAGTAGCAAAAGTAAATTAAAAACCTTAGAGAAATATAAATAAGAGTTCACCAATGAAAAAATTAAGCAAATCAGATGATTTTTACTATTGAAAACTGTCATACCATCGCCATGAGCTTCTGGTAAAATCCTTTATCTACACAACCAGTTTCAGTGGTGGGACATTCCTCAGAGTCGTAGAAGTATTCACAGCATCATATTAGACGAAATATGAAATCATTATCGTCGTATGATAAAACCATGACTTATAGAGCCTAATCTTTTTCATATGCTAACATAAATTACATCGTCAATCTATACAAACTGTGTTATATAGTGTACTCATTCATATTATAACTGACTATGAACTGATTCGTACTACATAGAGCCAACTGCACAGCTGATCACTGAAAACAGTGATATGATAGCATGGTTGTATGGTGGTTTTATCATCTGGTGATAGGATTTTATATTTCGCCTAATATTATGTTGTGAATTCTTATATGTACCTGATGTTGGTCACAAAACTGAAACTAATGGTGTAAATAAAAAATATTACCACCAGCTGTAGGCCGTTGCTATGTGGCAGGGATCTGGTATTGAATGGAAGGATACTGGGCCACAAATTTATTAACATAGTTATTAAAAACACAAATCAATTTATTAAAACTCAGAAGATGAAGCAAGAGAATCCGAGCAGCTGCCCCAGGATTTAACTAAATTAATTTCCAACAACACAACCGTTAGCAGATACTTTCAAAATTGACTGGATCAAATTCAAAACATTTTGAGGACAACATTAAGTTAGATAAATTGATAGATGCGTAACACAAAGGTGTAATCAGATGACAAGTCTAAAAAATTAGACTACATGTTGCACGTTATAAGTTTCAAAAACATATTGAAAACAGGGAACAGGTCATTAACATCAACCATCCATTTATCAAGTAACTGTCTATGGGTAATTAGATCGAAGGGCATTGGTTCCAGCAAGCAGAATAACCTGACAAGATTAAAATCAAAGTTCGATACAAGTGGAAGTTGCTGAACCAAGCAATTTCTCTTTCTTCATTTGAGTTTGGATGCGACCGACACCAGACAGACAGACACTCTCAGTAAAGGCATTTATAGTGCCCAGGTCTCTTTCGCTGGGCCCACGATGTAAACAACGGATAGATCAAGCTATCCCGTAACATACGACCCGCATGTTAACAATTTGCATTTACAACTCAAATAGACACTGTAAATACGCTTCGAAAAAGTGAACGTTGCACATGAAGCACCAAATGCCAAAATAACAAATTTTAATTATAGATACGCCCAAACTTAGTCAGACAGCTCGAGCACCACTCGTTTAGTCATACACATTCACAGAAACATGAGATAATTTAAAGTATTCGCGAACGAAGATGTTTACATACATGATGGATCACCAGGACGGCGAGTTAGAATAGTCACTGTGCGACACTCCAAGATGATGCACATGGTAATCGACGCTCATCATAATTTCTTGCTGATATAAGTGTAAGTTGTGAACCGCTGCCATCAAGTAGGTTTTGTGACGAGTTCGCTAAGAATCAGAAATCAAAGGAGGCTATTCACCATACGTCGCGGAACTCGTTTCGGGAAACTGGCAGACAGGAAAGCAACTCGGCACGACAGCGGACACAGGCTTCTGGCAAATTCAGATGCCGAGAACAAATTGGGTCCGTGTATCGCACAGAAATAGCTCTTTCAAGGAGCAATCTTCTCTGTCCTAGCCGTCAATCAATCCCACCAAACATACAGTGACCAAAAACGCAATTTTTAGAGCAGCGGGCCGAGGACACTGTCGGCCATGACGTCACGGCGTTTTACTCCAGCCACTGTCTCTCACACCGCTCAACCGCCCGTCACTTCGAGAGCGACTCTCGGCCGCGTCAGTGCTCAAATTCTGGCTCTCAGATCTGGCCTTTGTAGGCGACAAACCACTCGAGATGCGATTGCTGCCAAGAGGAGCTAACAACGAGCGGGAACTACCGGTATCAAAACGTGTCCATACGGCATAGTGCTGTTACAACATTTTTCAGATATGTGAGGGCCGTCGGGCACCACCTCCTGATAATATGTTGACTATAATGTTCCTCATCCAAGAGGTTACAAATTATCATTTGATAAGATGCAGTATAAGCAGTATACTAACTTTACCTTGATGACCTGGTAAGCGAATCTGGTTTCCCTTGCTTCTGATTCTCCAAAATTCTGAAGTGAATGCCGTAGATATTATAGCTGTCACTCAAAGACGACAAATAAAAGTAGTTTTCGGTCAGTGATATTAAATGATTATCTAGTGGTTAGGAGACTCGAGTACTTCGACTGTGGAAACTGTGAGAAAGGTGGACGTACAAAGAAGCTTCACTGTGTTGTGCCAAGGAATAGAAGGACAAAACGATGGTTGCGGAAAACGCGTATCTTCTCTGGGGAGCGAGCGAGAGAGTGATAAACTTATGCCGAAATAAGGAGAATATTTCAGAATTTTTAACATGTTGCAGCCCTGACAGCAACCGTGATAAATTAATATGTCAAAAATCCGCCTCAGTTGCTAAATGTTACTGGTCTTTGCCCAGGTTTCAGCTAGAGTAATCTAGCCTTCTTCAGAAGATCAGTTCCAACGTAGCGTCCGCGGCTAACCGACCACTTTCCACGAAGTGGGGCTGGGCCTGTTCCTCGGTTAAGTAACGTAGCTTGACGTGGTGCGACAGTACTTTAGCTTTTTATGTTTGACCGTGCCTTATTCTGGCATGTATTAGTTCTGAAGAAGGCTAGATTAATCTAGCTGAAACGTGGGTGAAGACCAGTAACACTCCGCAACTGAGGTGGATTTCTGACATATTAAGAACATTTCACATTGAAAAGAAAATTTTGCTAAGAAGTAGACAAAGATTCAATGCCATAGGAAAAAAATGACGTTACAGGTGAAGGTAAACAAAAAGCAGTCTAAATATAAGCATAAGACTTCTGCGTCACTAGATCTAATACAGTAATGCGCTAACAAGTATGGCCTCAGAATTTTTTAAGCGAAAACTCTGAAGCTTTTTAAAGAAAACAAACATTACTATCGTTCCGTATATTTATTCTTCATGCCGACATATTTATTTCTCAACATAGTCACCCTGGAGACAAAATCAATGAGAGACCAGTTTGTTGATACCGTCACGTTATAAAGTTAGACTTTGTTGACGGTACCACTTCTCTTTGCACTGCTTCATCACTATAAGTGAAGTCCCCGAAAGAACCTCTTGTGTTTGCATCGTTTCAACACTGTCAAAGTGAAGTCCACGAAGGTATTCTTCAAGTTTTGGTAAAAGATGAAAATAGGATGGGAGCAATCGAGACTGTATGGAGGATGATCGATGACAGTGAAACACGGCATCGAACTGCTGCAGATATCGCCGCGTTCTTGTGTGATCTATCATTGAGATGTCGAAGGAGAGAGTGCTCCAGGTTTGGGCGAACTCAAAGAATTCGACACTCTATTACAGCCCACTGCTTTTCACGCATCTACATAATTACAGTACATATCACCATGCCACACGCTACAGTTAGGCACCCTCTAGCGGCAGGAGACCGAAAATTTCTAAACATGAAGACTAAAGATGTAGATTGTTAATAACGTTTATTTTATGTGTAAATCTTTAAGAGATTTCATAGAAAACGTTCGAAGTCATTACTTTTCAGCACGCCCTCGTATATCTGACAAAATTTTACTAGAGTCGAGATTAAATTTTCTTTAGGAAAATGTGACTTGTTATCTACTAGGATTTTCTATAAAAGCAACATGCGGTGGTTGAAAGTTATGTAGCTTTTGACAGCCAACAAGAGCACAAAAGGTTAATTTCGTGGTGAGTAAATAACTTTATTGTGCCTAGTACGGAAATTGTCGCGTACACCGAAAGTATTTACTGAAAGATTAGTGAGTGGTGCAGCATTGAGTTCGCTGTATAGAATTTACGCACAAACAGTAGAAAATTAGTTACAAATGTCGCCCCACGCTAATCCTACTGTGAAACGAAAGTGTGACATTGTCATAAGGGAGTACATCTTCTGAGTTTCCTACAGAGACAGTTCTTCTTTGGTGCCCATAACGGGTTCATAATGGTGTGCGACCGAGCGACGTGGCGCAGTGGTTAACACACTGGACTCGCATTCCGGAAGACGACGTTTCAAACCCGAGCCCGGCCATCCTGATCTAGGTTTTCCATGATTTCCCTAAATCGCTTCAGGCAAATGCCAAGATGGTTCCTTTGAAAACCCATGGCCGACTTTCTCCGCCATTCTTCCCTTATACGATGGGACCGATGACCTCGCTGTTTGTTGCCCTCCCCCAGATCAATCAACCAACGGTGTGCGAATGAAATGGTGTGGCAACTGGAAACGTACTGCAAAGTTGAAGTACGCGTACCGGATGTCTGGTGTTTGTCCAAGTGTGTCTTTATTTTACTTTAAGAGCGTGTTTGTATTCTGACTTCGTAATTTGGTGTTATTCCGCTTTTTAACTATGGTTCTTTGGCACTATAGAACCGTTGTTAGCTGTATGGTCCTTGTAACGCAAAGCTAAAAAAAAAGAAAATAATTATGCGTGACACTGCGATTCTTGAGAACAAAACGTGTAATCTGTACACTGCTTCGCCGCGAAATTGTGGCAGTATATGGACCAAATGCAATGTTGCACAAAGCATAGTGAAATAGTGCCAATAATCTCATCAAGGCCGCACAGACCTGGCTGATGCTGATCTCGTAGGAAGTCCATATACGTCGACAAAAGACAATGCCGCGGCAATCGAGAATCTTTTCGGCAAGTCGGAATAACATCTGGAGGGAAAAAGATTTCTCACATAGAGGATTGTAAATAGTTCCTTGAACTGAGCAATTGGTACAGCGTTCCAGCCGTTGTTTAGAGAAACGAGGTGACGGTTTTTGTTCTTTTTTAAAGAGTCATGTATCTCTGTCACTTTTAAGTGAAATGCAGCACTCAGTAAAAGTTACGTGGCCTACCAGAAAAATGTTTAAGTTAGTTTTTGAGTTTCCCTCGTAGTGGAAGTGGAAACGTAACTTCGTTAGCGGAATATACAGATGATGTAGTGTTCGTTAGGAGTTAAAAAGAACAGCAGAAGATATGTGGATAATGTCTGATTGCCTAAGTGCCATAGAAACTTCAAAAAATGTAGCTGAGAAGGAACTATAAAGGAATCTAAAATAATCAGTAACACTGTATGCCAACAAGGATTTTAGGTGTATTACAACACTCAAATGTAATACATACCCAACATAGACCAATCACGCAGAGGAAGAAGAACGGTAATAAATGAAGTCATCAACGTAGTGAATAACTTCAATTGTCTGTACGAGAAATCAGTCACTGGCCTGCTCTGTTTCGATGATCCCATCAACCCTTTTCTCGTGATGACCGCAACTTATAATCGCCAGCTAAACTGGTACAGCATCTGGCAGAGTGCACTAATCAGATACACCGACTTACTCGTTAGGTAACTGCACGAACTGACCAGCTCTATTCGTGCCACTAGCCGAGCCTGGAATTAATGGAATATAGCCGTTGGCGCCGACACGTCCAGTTATAGTGCTTCAGTATCTTGACTACACCCTGAACTAACAAGAAGACCATCAGACCTATCAATCGCGAATTCTGATGAGGCTCAGGTATGTTGTGCACTGACCTGTCGTGAGTAGCTGCCTAGTGGCTTTTCATGTGACGGTCCCTAGTTTCCGAGAAAATAGACGTTGACGTGATAAGTGTACGACCAGTATCCATAACGTTCAACATGTTGCCACTAGTCGTTAGCAGTACAGCGGCTAAGGTTCACAGGTATCGCACTCAAAATGCAGGTTGAAATCCTGCCCGTGTACCGTTTCCTCCAATTTCGTCGTACAGCATATCATTAAACAATACGTATCATGCAAAATTATTCAAAAATACTCTTTTTCCGTAGTAATTTCATTAATAAATTTACCACTACATGAAATTCCTTTCAAATGCGTATTTCGTCGATACAAAATGGATTACAGAATTGTCTTAGTCTTGTCGTTTGCGTCGCCTGTGAGCTAGGACAGAATGGTATTTATTTCTCGTAGAAACAACAGAAACCCAAATTCTCAGAACGCCATAGGCATTTGATGGTTCGTAATACCTTGCTGGCATAAGAATTTTTTTCATGTGTGATACAACAAAACACAATTCGTTTCAATTCAAAAAAGATTGTTCTTTCCTCGATCAACTTCGAGACTAACGACGCGTATTTGATCATTCCTGTCAAAGCAAGTGCACTAAATTCTTGAAGAATTAAAGAATGTTTTTTTTATGGAATGTTCACTCGAGATGAATTCTCCGTTACTCTTTAGAGAGTCCGGAGTACTTTTAATCTATTTAACGAAAATTTTGACCTAGCAGTAAAACTAAACATCGCAGGGTCGGTAAAGTGGAGTACAATTGGTGAGATAATTTTTAAGGTTCAGGCGCTTTCTTTCATTTACAAAGATTTTATCTTGAAATGTCTGATCAGATTGCCCTCTCCACGAATCATGGGAACGTTATCGAAATATATGGTATCTTAACTACGAACCACAAGTGGACTATACATATGAAAAATATTTGCTGTAATTGTTGGTGTATTGATGAAATTACTCAATCGAAAATTACTATTTTTGAATAATTTTGCTTGACATGTACTATTTAATTATATTCCTTACGAGGAAACTGAAATAAATGAGAGGGGTAGGATTCGAACTCGTATCGTCCGCGTAACAGCCATGTACCTAAGGGACCACCTTTCTTTCGCTTGGTCAAAACGTGATAACGTACGCATAAAGCTTCAACATCGATTTTCCCACGCACTAAAAGCATAAAAGCCGCAAAGCAGGTAATCAGGACACGTCATTCTACAACAAAGACATGAGAGTGATTAAAATCTGTGATTAACACGTTTGATGGCCCCCTTGCAAGCTCAGGCCCTGAACGAGTATGATCATTTCCAGAAGACTGAATAATTCTGCCGTGTTCAGAGTCATTAATATGCTTATATCTCACACTGTGGCATCAACGAGGCACCTTTCTTTGATAACCAGTAGGTTACTCCTACGTCGGTGTCTTTCACCGAGGTATGTGTAATCCATTCGTTACCACTGGACCTAAATGCACCTCTTCTGTCTCTATTCTTATGTATTTATTACAGCAACACATAATTAGTCTGAGACCATTCTTTCTGTATACTGCAAATTTTACTTACCCTCATATAGGTAGTGCAAAAGACACTACTAAGACAGGAAACATAGTGGTAACGTATCAGCTGAGTCGTAGTTCAGTTCCGTCACGTCACAGAGGCGTCTGAATACCTGCCGACCTACCCAGCGCGTCCAGTGCGCGTCGCCGGTGAAGAAAACACGCTGGCCACAGCTGCTGGGGAGGATCCGGGCGTCACTTTGGCGTTCCGGCTTTCCGAGTGACTTCTTCTATTTCAAGCCACCACCAAGGAAACATCATGTGCCATCACCCCAGTGCGGTGCTGAGTGGGTTTAGTGCCATTACCTGGCAAAAAACTGGACTTACTAGTTGGGGTCCCCGCCGGCTTATTACCCCGGGAACTTCTCATGTGACAGCGGATCTGGGTACAGAAATCAGTTCGTTAAAAGATGGTATTAAGCTGCACTGCGATATGGTCGGTGATGCACGCCCTTGTGGATGCTATGCATGTGATAATGGTATCTTTCTTTCTAATGTATTGTCTGTGATATATTTTGGGTGGCACCGTTTACTTTTTTTTTAAGCACTATGGGACTTAATATCTGAGATCATCAGTCTTCTAGACTTAGAACTACTTAAACCTAACTAACCTAAGGACATCACACACAGCCATGGCCGAAGCAGGATTCGAACGTGCGACCGTAGCAGCAGCGCGGTTCCAGACTGAATCACCTAGAACCGCTCGGCCACAGCGGTCGGCGGCTCAGCTATCACTAAACATTGTTCACTCAAGTCTCTAGTGGTTACACAGCCATGGCCGAGGCAGGATTCGAACCTGCGACTGTAGCAGCAGCGCGGTTCCGGACTGAGTCATCTAGAACCGCTCGGCCACAGCGGTCGGCGGCTCAGTTTACACTAAACATTGTTCACTCAAGTCCCTAGCGGTTACTGTTCGGCGACAATTGTTTGGAAACAGCCAATCTGGATTCTAAATACAATTTAAGACAAATAAATATATAAAATTTTAAAAAAAACTCCACAGAGGAATTATCCGAATTGGACGAAAGTCGGTAGACGTAGCGTGCATGTACAGATAAACAAATGATTTCAATTTTTTTTTAAATGGATGATTTACTCAAGAGAAAGAGCTTCACAAACTGAGCAAGCTAATAACGTCTTGGTCCACCTCTGGCCCTTATGCAAGCAGTTACTCGGCTTAGAATTGAATGACAGAGTTGTTGGAAGTCCTCCTGAGGGATTTTTCTGCCAAATTCTGTCCAACTGGTGCATGATTGTGGAGCCCTCCCCATAATGCTCCTAACACTCTCAGATAGCGAGAGATCTGTGGACCTTGCTGGCAGAGGTAGGGTTTGGCAAGCACGAAGACACGCAGTACAAACTCTCGCCGAGTTGCCGGGCATTATATCACTGAAATGTACGCCAAGGATGGCTTGCCATGAATGGTAACAAAACGGGGTGATGAATAATGTTAACGCACCTCTGTGCTGTAAAGGTGTCGCGAATGACGGCTAGATGGAAGCTGTGAAATGGCACCTCAGACTATCACTCCTGGCTGTCGGGCCGTGTGATGGATGATAGTCAGGATTGTATTCCACCGCTGTTCAGACTGTCTCCAGTCTTCGCAGATCATCAGGCCTCAGTTCAAAGTTAGTTTCGTCTCTGAAGACAATTCTACTCCATTAAATGAGATTCAAAGCCGAAGATGTGTCTGGAGATTCCCTGGACAGCGACGGAATACCGAACTGACTGCGTCAGCCATGTAGCCTGACATAGAAGAGTGATGATATCGAGTGCTATTTCATTTCATACCAGGACCCCTTTGGTTGTTATCCGCGTCACCCATACGGCACAGCTTCACGTCGACGATATTCTTCGCCCCGTTTTATTACTTTTCATGCAAGCCGTCTTGAGCTTACAATGCAGCAAAGTAATGCCCGCCTGCACACAGTACGAGTTTCTATTGTGAACATCATTGTAGATGACTATCAGCCGCTACCGTTTCGATCACTAGACCATTATCAACCCACTTCAAGTTGAAACAAAGCTGAAGCTGCTTAATAATGGTCTACTATTCGAAACCAGTAGCACTGAGCAGTTGACGTTCCATCAACAATGAAGTTTCACAATTATCTAACAGCTGTAAGGCCCCACCTCACCAGAAACCTAAACAGGGTTTGTATTGTTTGCCTTTGTGTTTGCCAAAAATTACCTTCATCAGCAATGTCGCCGGATCTCACCCCAACTTAGTTTGGTGCATTATGGGCAGTGCCCAACAACAAGTGCGGTAATATCGACGATTTAACGCGCCAGTGGGAAGAATTTGGCACAATATTGTCTGGCAGGACATCCAGTGCTATCAATACAAAGCTGAATAACCGTTTGCTTGAGAGGTTGACAAAGGTGTTATTGATATGTTGAATTTCTGCAGCTCTTTCTCTTGAATAAATCATACAATTTTTCTGAAAGTGCAATCTTTGTTTTCTCCTACAATGTATTAGATGATTATTTTCGTGACAAGTCGTTTTAAAGGAAATCTAAATGGTGTCGTAGTCCACCACTCTATGTAAGGGAAGACACCAAATGTAGGGGTGGGTGCCAGAAGATGCCATATCAAAACTCGGTGAGAACTTTCCAAATGATTTATTTGATTCCACTACAGTGCTTCACTGACCTCAGTCTGCGTCACAGGGCCCTGCAATGCTGAAGAAGCACCCCAGTGGCCTCTGCAATGCAACGCTGTGTCGTGCCGGCCGTGGCCGCGCCAGCAGCCGACTCGGCGGCCACAGTTTTCGTTGTTTCTGCGCTGCTCTACGGGAGCCGTAGGCCTGCCCTGCTGCTGCTTCTTCCTCGCTGGAATAGCTGAGAACGCGGCGGCAAAGACCGTCCAGGATCCGGCGTCCGAATCTGCGGCTCTCGCCTCGAAAGTCTCTGGCATGTGTCGAGAGCCGAGACGACTGTCCGCAGTGGTGAGCTGAAGAGTGGCCCACTGCTGGCTGGCAGCAGCCCAGTTTTGGCCTCAGAGGGTCAAAGCAACGACCCGTCATGGACTCAGATGCTGTCACCCCATCTGTTGCTGTGTGTAGCTCAGTGGTGTGATTTGCCCCGCCATCCAGGAGAGTCGTCACACTTCAATGAATCCCGTTAGGAAACGGCACCTATTTATACTCTGGTGTGCACCTTTGTTTTGCCAAGCGTGCCACTTCATGTCAAGTATGCATAACACTTAGGTTGGCCAGTGGCCCTCCTCTGCCTGTGACTTGCGCCATGAAAACTGCTGTGTGAGCCCTCTTCGGCAGTTCTATGCCCCTGTGGCTTCTATTTGCCTTCGCAACTGCTGGTATGCATAACTTACTGCATTCTGGCCCGCACCCGCTTCTAGCTCGTGCTCCGAATATCACACAAAACTAACTTTCCCTATCGTAAAAGGTGGTGCCCCTACATCTATTTCTTTTAATTGTGGTAACGTCAGTCGGGTGCTGTCAGAGTTTTAATTTCTAAAATTATGATTTAGCTGTATTTTATCAAATTTTCAATAATGTTTCCCGGATGCAGCTGCACACTTATCAGACCAGTATCACCAGTCCTACCACCATAACTAGTGCCTTCAATAATGATGTTGTGGACGATAGTACTAGTGACAATATCAGTAATAGCTGAATCAAAATCAACGGTCAATCAAAGGGAATCTCCCACATGGCTCTGGGCACTGTTCCAAATGGAGATTGCTTGGTGTAGCCTTCCACCTGCCTTCTATGAAGTATCAGGAGAGTGCTGTTTGCTGTGGCGTTGAGGTGATATCGTTAAGAATAAGTGTTAACTGGATGAACAGGAAACGTCGAAAGCTGATGACTGTACTCGTACATAACCTAGTCATTTCGAAAAGCATCGGAAAGCTTGTGGGACTTGGCGTCCCGTGACGTCAAAGTCATCTTCAGGTTCACAGGCTCCTTACTCTACAAGATGTCGCCTCAAGATCTGCGTTTCAGTTAAACACAGACTAATTACCAGTAATTCTATGTCACCGCCTCTTCTCAGCTAACTTTATTTTTGTTTAATTAATTGATTTATCATGTTCCTGGGGCCATGTGAACCAAAGTTGCTTGGTTATGGGACGAGACGGTACATAGTTTACAGGCTATTAATCAGAAAAATTTATAAACATTAGAAATTAAACACATAATAATACACGAAACATGTGAGAGATTATACAAAACAAACAGCGCTTCACAGATAAACGTTCTCAAACACTGCGTGCAACTCCTGTACAGAACAGGAGGAGTACACTACAAGGAAACCTTTCAACTTAAATTTATAGACTTGTGGTTTATCGCTAATAGTTCGTTACAAACTTATTGACGAAGGGGAGAGTGTAATGGCCTGGAATAGTTTTGAGACTTTCACCTCTAGCTAGCCCTGAAACAGATTAATAATTTATTTTTATTCCATCCATAAATCATGGAATTTTTTGTGTGCTGCAGTCTTTTTCTGAAATTACACGATTTTCTCCAGAAGTCAAAGGTTTAACCAAATGTGAAAAAAATGTTCAAAAGTACAACTTAGTCATGTACCCAAGACAAAATATTCTATTGAAATTCAAAAGTCTGCGTATAAACGTACATCTACACGGCGCAAACTACTGACGTACGTTGCAGAGGATACACCCTATTATTACAGCTTTTCTCCGTTCCATTCACATAGCGAATGAGTGTTTAAATGCCTCTGTGCGTCCTGTAATTAATTTAATCTTGTCCTGACGATCAGTAAGTGAGAAATATGTAGTGCGTTCTAGTATATAGCTAGAGTCATCATTTAAAGCCGGTTCGTAAGCATACTCTCTCGGGACAGCTTGTGTCTTTCTTCAAGTGTGTGCTAGTTCACTTGTTTTAGCGTCCGTGTGACACTCTACCGCGTGTCAGTCTATCCTGTGGCCATTCGTGCTGCCCTTCTCTGTATACGTTCAATATCCCTTGTAAGTCGTATTTGGCATGGGTTTCACACATTTGTGAAATACCGCAAGATGGGTCGCACAAGTGATGTGTAAGCTATCTCCTTTGTCGATTATTGCATTCTCTCGTACTATACCAATAAACCGAAGACTGCTACCTGCTTTACCCGCAATTGAGACTATGTAATCATTCCATTTAATATCCCTAGCAAGTGTTCCACCCACCTACATACGTGAGTTTACCAATTAAAACTGAGACTCGCTGATACTGGGTCATAGGACACTAGATTTTTTGTTTTTTAAAGTGCACCATTGTACTTTTCTGAGTACTTAAAACAAGTCAGCAATCTGCGCAACACTGAAATCATATAGAGATCTCATTGAATATTTGCTCAGCTTCTTCCAGACTGTACTTCACAGTTGAAAACTGCATTATCTGCGAAAAGTCTAAGATTACTATTAATAGTGTCCACTATGTCATTAACATACAGCGTGAACACCAAGGGGCCCAGCACACTTCCCTGGAGTATGCTCAAAGGTACGTCTACATCTGTCGATGGCTTTCCATCCAAGATAACTAGATGCGTCCTCTGTTCCAAAACATCCTGAGTCCAGTCAAAAATTTCGCTTGACATTCTATATAATCGTAATTTTGGTAGTAAATGTACCTGTGGTACTGAATGGCATGTTTTTGGAAATCGAGAAATAGTGTGTCTACCTAATGCCTTGATCCATGGCTTTCAGTGTATCACGTGAGAAAAATAAGAGTGGCGCTTCAAATGATTGATGACATCGTTATCCGTGCTGGTTGACATGGAGGAGGTCATGTGCTGCAATCGACAAAACGTTTAATAGTCTTTTACATCGTGTATTACACCCCAATCACTAGTAAGTGGAATCAGATTAAGCAGAAATATTATCAAAACCCAGTTTCAAGTTACTTTCTGAAATGGAAGCAATGGAAAAATATTACACAACAATATATTTTCAACAGATGGTGCATCACAGCTCTTATATGTTTGAAAAATGTCACATTACCGCCGCGAGCTACTGGTAAAATTCTTTATTTACACAAATAGTTTCAGTCGTCTGACCATCATCAAGTTTATAAAAGTATTCGCAGAGTCATGTTATTGTGAGATGATGAAATCATGATTTGAATGATTGTTATCGTATCGTAGTATAAATTTCATCAGTCTACACCCATGAAAAAAAGTTAAGCGTATCATTGGTTCTCATATCTTCCAATGAGAGAGATGTCTTATACTGTATTTTTTGATAACAGAATATTACACAAAGAAAAACTGCACCTTATACTCTCTTTGAACCGATTGTGAAACGAAAAAGGAATGGCCCACAACCTCAAAAAAATAACATGGTGTGTTCAGCGCACTGTTAAATAACTATAGGTCCTCCATAAACCCTCAGGCAATCTTGAATACGACGGGGCATGATCAGTACCAACTCACTGCAAGCGTATTGAGGCATATCGTCCCACTCCTCAACCGGAGGATTCCTAATAGCTTCAATCGTTACTGGAAGATGTTGACGAATAGAAATCGCTCTGAGCAAGCTCCATACATGCTCTACGCAGTTCATATCCGGTGAGCACGCTGGCCAAACCATTCTTTGGATCACACGTCTTGTCAGATAACGACACATTAAGCTGGGCGCTATCATCCCGTAGAGTGAACCCTTCCCCTACAGTCTCTGCAAAACCACTATGCAGCCACGTTGCCTTCGACTGGAACTAGTGGTGTGCGGCGGCCATACATGATACCTGCCCAGAATACAGTTGAGCCACCGGATCGTTGGTGACGTTCCACAGTCATTGAGGGATGACTGCGTTCCCCTGTTCGCCTCCACATGCCTACAGAGTTGTCGTCACAGAGCTAGCCTATTCGCACTTCGTCTGTGAACAGCGTTTTGGTCCATTGGTTCCGTGTCCAATGATCATGTGCTCTAGCTCATCTTAAACGAACACCCCTGTGATGTGGACGGAATGGTGGAGTCGTGTGAGGCCTTCCGCTGTACAGCCCCTCATTATTATGTCTGTTGAGCACAGTTTTGTTATTTACGTTATCCCCTGTGGCTTCTAGGAGATCATGGTTGAGAGTAGTCTCTGTTTTTGTAGGGTGTCTCCGTGCAGATATTTGCAGCTCGTAGTCCAGTGGCTAGCATTGCTGCCTATGGATCAGGGGATCCTGGGTTCGATTACCGACCAGGTTGGTGATTTTCTTTGCCAGGGGACTAGGAGTGTGTGTTGTCGTTACCACCACCATCATTCGTGACAGTGGCTAGGTTGGACTTTGGACTGTGTAAAAATTGCGCCTCTGTACGGGCGCTGATGACCGCGCAGTTTAGCGCCCCAGAAACCATACACCATCCGTGCAAATATCGTTACATACCGGTCGTAAGCTGCTGTAGTTTTGTGTGGGCGGCTTTCACGATATCGAAACGCCACTGAATGCGTTTCTTGAAACATTTTCTACAGGCTGGAGACAACACTATAATTAACGTGAACGATATTCGAAAATACAATGAAATCTAGACCTTTAGTTAATTACAGGCGTTGATAAATATCAACGGGGACAGTTGAAAATGCGTACCGCGACCGGGCCTCTAACCCAGGATCTCCTGCTTACATGGCAGACGCTCTATCCGACTGAGCCACCGAGGGCACACAGGACTGTGCGACTACAGGGAATTATCTCTGGCACGCTCCACGTGAGACCAACACTTCCAACTTACTGTCCACACACTACATTTGTAGTGCCCCTGCCCATTATACTCATTTCTCACGGCAGTCAGTCTACCGATTCCCGTAAGAGTTCGGGCAATGTCAGTTCATCGGCACTGAGGAACACCATTGGCATTTAAGCTCATTTATATGAAGTTGGTATCTATTCCGGGTTCGAGTCCCGGTCGAGGCACACATTCTCAACTGCCCCGTTGATATTTGTCCGAAAGAACGGGCACCATCTTCACAATGGTCGCAACTTCAGCTTGCCCCTTGTTTCTTCCAACAGTGTGATGGTTTTAATATGGTCTGCCACGAAGAGCCTGTGCAGAGACATTGTGCTGCATTACGACGAAATCGGACGACTGTGCATTCACAGGAACTCAGCTCTGGTGTACTGTGTTTGTTTATAAGCCGTGATTACATGGCCCCCGACGGGTCAGCATGGCAACGGCGAACGAATTCGCCTTACGTACAAAATGAACTTCGCACATAAACACAAAAGGAACGTCCACAGTGACTATTGGTGGGGAATTTGGAAATATGTTTAACGTTCTTTGATGGGTGTGTTGTTTTTGTAGACCCAGTATGTCATTTATGTAACGATATGTTAACAGTGCTCAATTCGTGATTTTATCGTCTGACGATAAAGATTTTATATTTCGCTAATATGATGCTGTGAATAATTTTATGAGTCTGATGATGGTGAAACGACTGAAGTTGCTTGTGTAAATAAAGAACTTTATCTGCAGATCACGTTGCGAATATGAAATTTTTCAAATATGGTAAGCACTTAAATGTTTGGACCTCAAAATATGTTGCACCCCCGACCTCATATCTCATATCAACTAAAGCAGTAAAAAGAACAGGAAACCACTTATGGCAGTATCTAGTGCTCGTTCCTTCACATGATTCTATAATTGATCACCAGTCTGAAACATCGACCTGGAAACATGTGTTCCTAGGTACACTACCGTCGAGATACAACACTCTCACCTACTGATGAAAATTTATTCCACCGCGAGGACTGGAATCTTCAGTCTCCACGCCGATCTCTATAGCATTAGCGAAAAATTGGTACGCAGGTGTGAATTAATTGTAAATAATTAATCTAAACAATTGTCTCCACTTAATAACTGTTTTGATTTCAGCACATTTGCTTCGGTAAACGACTACGTTCTTCTTCAAAACGGTTCAAATGGCTCTGAGCACTATGGGACTCAACATCTGGGGTCATCAGTCCCCTAGAACTTAGAACTACTTGAACCTAACTAACCTCAGGACATCACACACCTCCATGCCCGAGGCAAGATTCAAACATGCGACCGTAGTGGTCGCGCGGTTCCAGACTGAAGCGCCTAGAACCGCTCGATGACAACGGCCGGCACATTCTTCTTCATAGGAAGCAAATGCTTGCTGTCGAGACGGAGTTGCGGAATGGAGTCGCCATTGTGTTGTCACGGTACGCCCGCGGGCCGTACAGCTGTGATCCTTGCGCAACACAACAGCGCCGCCAGCAGCAGTAGCAGCAGCGGTCATCCGACGTGGCTCTCTCTTCAGGTACCGCCACCGTGGCGGCCGCAGCATTTTTACAGCCGCCGGTTGGGCAACACGGGGACGCCGGCGTGCGTGTAGCCCGCGGGTGCGCGCAGATAAGCCGGCGTCTTCAGCCTGTCTTCCTGCCGTCGCCGCCGCTCCAGTTGGCAACGACCGGCCGACGCCCACCCGACGGGATTCCGGTTGCGCAACTTGCGGTCAGGATAGCGGCAGGACGAGGCGGAGGCGGCGGAGGAGAAGAGAGGAGAGGAGTGGAGAGGACAACCAGGGCGGCCTCCGCGAGATGTTGTCAGCGCGCGGAAAGGGAAATTAGGGACGGGGGAGCGGAGGGGCAGGGGAGAGAGCGACCACGCCTGGGGCGGGGCGGCCGCGCCGCTGGAAACTGTAACAGCGTCGGCTGGAGCTGGAGTCCGGGCGCTGGCCTGCCCTGCCGCAACAGGACCCACAGCGCCCGACCGCCTCTCCGCCCGCTACGCTGCGACTGACCGCGGCTGCGCTTATACTGTACCGCGAAAGGCCATCTGAGAGCTTACATTCCCATTTTTTAAAATGGCTAAGATTTAAGAAAAAGGCATTCGTTTGGCGCCACATGACTTTACAAGATGACCATAAATTTTGAACTGTTTCCTAATATGCAGCGTCAAATAATGTTTACGATATTGATGAAACGTAACACTTTGTAATGAGAGATGCTGCAAATATGTACATTTAAAAATAAGTATTTTGACACTTAAAGACGTCCTATGCATCCAGAATGAGATTTTCACTCTGCAGCGAAGTGCAAGTGCCTGTGAAAGGCAAAGGTCCCGAGTTCGAGTCTCGGTCCGGTACACAGTTTTATTCTGCCAGGAAGTTTCATATCAGCGCACACTACACTGCAGAGTGAAAATCTCATTCTGGAAACATCCCCCAGGCTGTGGCTAAGCCATGTCTCCGCAAAATCCTTTCTTTCAGGAGTGCTGCTTCTGCAAGGTTTGCAGGAGAGCTTCTGTAAAGTCTGGAAGGTAGGAGACGAGATACTGGCAGAAGTAAAGCTGTGAGGACGGGGCGTGAGTCGTGCTTGGGTAGCTCAGTTGGTAGAGCACTTGCCCGCGAAAGGCAAAGGTCCCGAGTTCGAGTCTCGGTCCGGCACACAGTTTTAATCTGCCAGGAATTTTCACGTCCTATGTAAATACACTGTCCACTCATATTATTGTGGGCGCCGCCTGTGTTCGACGTCAACATGCCATAACCACTATCAGTCGAGGGTTACAAAGCGTGACGATAGGGTGAGGGAGAGGAGATTGTCTTCGTAATGCAGAAATGGAGCGATTTATCTGACGTCCATAAGGGAATTATCATTGGTTTTCCGACCAAAGGTGAAAGCATTTCCGAAACGACTGGATCTGTAAACTGTTCGCATGCTGTCATGGTAAACGTATACCGTGCACGACAACATGACGTTATCGAAAACAGGCTCCGAATGCAAGTGTGGTACACAGCGGGTTATAGATGACGGGTATGAATGGCGGCTAAAGAGATGTGAGCTGGGACATGCACTCGTTGAGCAGCTGACCGTCCAGATGATCCACGGGACTACCAACAGTGTCTTCTTAACGACCGTTCAGCTAAGGTTGCTGCGTGTAGGTCTCTGCAGGTCCTTGGCTGTTGTTCATCATCGGCGAAGGCTGGATTTTGCATCCAGTATCGCAACTGGACGTCCACTGAGTGATAACAGGTGGCCGTTCCAGATGAATCACGTTTCATCAGACAGCTAGCTGTTGGCGTGAAACGTCTGGAATCAAATACCCTGCAATAATCGTTGGAAGGACCCAGGCCGCAGGAAGGAGCGTTATGATCTGGGGAATGTTGCCGTGTCATTCACTGGGTAGTATCGTCTTTCTGAATGGTACAATGGATCAAGTACGGTATGTATCTATACTTGGGGATCATGTCGACCTTGCGTGAAATTTGTTAATCTTCGCCACGGTGGCACCTATCAGGAGGGCAGTGTGTCGCAGCTCGCAGTATATCTGCGTTGGTCGAAGAGCACCAGCATGAATTAACGATACTCGGCAAGGCTTCTCCACACGGGGTACTCGCATGCTCTCAGGCGCCTTGCCACGGTTCGCGCGGCTTCCCCCGTAGGAGGTTCGAGTCCTCCCTCGGGCATGGGTGTGTGTATCGTCCTTAGCCTAAGTTAGTTCAAGTTAGATTAAGTAGTGTGTAAGCCTAGGGACCGATGACATCAGCAGTTTGTTCCCACAGGAACGTACCAACAACTTTCGGCGAGGCTTCAGGTTTCTGTCTGTAACTTACAGAACCTCATTGACTATATTCTTGCACTTCTCCCTGTGGTCTGTACTGTAAAATGTTGTTGGCTGTTCATGATTTTGACAGTCACATTAATGTGATTGGACAGTGTACATCGACATCTTGTAAAAACCATACCTTTTCATTCAAGGAGTCATTTACGTAGTACACGTCGCACTTCATGTGCTATATGCTGTAATCGATCGTGATTATATGTAGCTAATTTGTTGAAAGAAACCGATTCCGAAGAAAGTTGATCGGACTGATGTGGAAGAGTTTACGACTAATCAGAAATATCATTTGAATTCACTGTCCAAAGAAACTTAACTATGGGGATCGGTTCATAAATCTATAATTAAAATGTGTATTTGTAATTAAATTTCAGCCAGTGAGATAACTGGATCACTAACTGGATCACCTGTTTAATTGTGTGGTAACAAAGAGACAGAACAATAACACGAAATGTAAAGCAACAGTTTTGTGGTACGCACTAAAATATCGTTAAAGTAATTTCCTTGAAGGGGATACCTAACGTACACTTTCAGTATTGTACGAGAGCACCTTCTACATTCTCATTTAAGATACTTGAGTCAGTTATTGTTTCTGTAAAGAGCTTGCTGTAAACATAAGACGCCAAAACCTTCAATCTGTAGATGAGCTAAAAGGATTTACTTCTGCTGCTGTTGAAACGCATCACTCAGTTATAAAAATAGAACAATGTAAAAAGTGTTTCATGATACTAAGAAAATGACTGAAGTTAAGGAATGATACAAAAAGCCTTTTCCTATTCTGAACGTCTAAGAACATTGGTGTGAACAACTTGACTAGCGTGCTGCATGTGGACGTTTAAGTCGTGAGCCCTTGTTTCAATTCTAAGCGTTGTGGCAGACTGGGAAATAGGTTTAATGTGAAGCAAATATCGTAAGCTGGAGTTCTATTAGTATTTCAGGATGTTGACGACAAAATAAATAAGATAAATATCGTATTAAGTACTTTGTTTGAGTGTGTATTTTCTTTGAAGCAAGGTCATTAGCATTGTCAAAGTGTAGGGATCGTTTGACATAATCGTTCTTGATATCTCGATCTCTGCTGGTAACTTGACGTAATAATAAATCCCCATTATTTTGCATCTATATCAGATTCTGTTTAGTGCTTTTATGACTTCCTTCTGACTGTGGATCCAAAGAATCGAGATTCAATTTCTGATAGGCCTCAGACTTTTTCTGGTTGTTAATGTGACGTTCACCTGAATAAATGTGCTTT